>NC_069372.1:42357500-42657500 GCF_021730395.1 Mercenaria mercenaria | reverse complement strand
GCATCTGTCTGCTACAGTTATCTCTCTCAGCTTAGACAATGAACTGCCGACTGATATAAACTGAACCTTGCTGTTGTCCATTTTCACAGCGACTTCATTCTGACCAGTACAACAGATACCCGTGGGATAGTCACCTAGGTCACAGTGATCCTTGATGTTGTAATTCATATCAAGCCTCTTAATCTTCCTATTATCGCAGTCAGCCAGTATGATCGTACCGTCCTGTAGCTGACATACATCAGATATATAACACGTGTCACGGTCGTTTTGCATTTTGATATTGATCTCCTTCTTTGATTTCGCCTTATATATTCTTTGGGCAGTTTGACGTTCATTTTCTGTAACTGTATTCACACGTCCTAAAGATGTTGCTGTCATAATGGAGGTCTTCAAATCTGTATTTTCTGTAAAACATAAAGCTTTACTACCTGTCGCCTCGCGTTCTTCAACCAATTTTACTGCATCATTTACAGTCTGCTGTATCAGTTTCATCTGAACAAACTGTTGTCCTGCTTCCATACTGGTAAATGTCTGCAACTGACTACTTACAGTCTCAATTTCCTTTTTCGTATTTGCCATCTTGTTGATATTATACTTCAGTTCTTCTTTCTCCGAAGTATAGTCCTTGTTAAGAGTGCTAATTGCTTCATGTTTTAATTTCCGGATATGTTCTATCAAGCTCCTCTCAATTTCCTCGATTTTGGCAAGTACATCGTCCCTTTGCTTTTCAAGGCTAACGATGTTTTTCTGTGTTTTCCTATCAATGGCAATAAGACGCTCTTGAATGTTTCTCGTCTGATCCTGTAAACGTTGAACCTCGCTTTGATGAACGAGAGATTTGTGTACGCCTTCTATTTCACTAACGTCATTGCATGACCTTAAAGACAAATAAAACCAGGCACCTTATATTAACTACATGTTGGCAAAGAAAAGAAAGGTCAGATTAAGTAACCCGGAAATAAAGGACATATATCATATATCGCCCCCTCTACAAACAAATTTACAACAAATGGAAATGGGTGGTGGTGGCGGGCGAATGTTCTATGTATTATTTCAACTTGTGGGGTGAAGTGGGGGGAGGGGGGGTGGGGGGCAAACGCCCTGCAGTCAGTTTGAATGCTAAATTCAAATTGATCTTTTTTTTTAATATCAGAGCTTTTAGCCTTTATTCAACGAAATCTAAGGGGTTTGGTTTTGCCGCTTTGGTCAAATACGGTAGGGAGGAAAATGATTGTAGATTGTACCTGAACCTTTGTTACAGTCTTATATGTATCTACAAAGTACTAAATATGCTAAAATCTTATCACTTATACTATTGCTTATTTCGAATTTAAGATACCTTTTAAAAATATTCATAAAGGTAAATATACAATCATATATTTGTTACGATGTTACATTGTATCTATGAAATCATTCATTATAAAAACAAAACAATATTTGATATGCGGCCACATCACAAGAGTAAACAAATCCGAAGTTTTACCTATGTTCCTTTGCTATGCACTTCAGGCAATAGACCATATCATGGGTTCCACAGTACATCTCAATGTCTCTGTTTGGATGGTAACGACATTTTGTAGCTATGGTAACCATATTCCCTCGTTTAGTGGCGTCTTTGTCTTGTAGCTTATGTGAAAGAGTAGCTTTTCTCCGGCCATGCTGGTTGGTACATTTTGTACACAGATACTCCTCACATTCTGGACAGTACTTGACAGCTTCCTCCCTTATATGGTCTTCCCCACACGGCGTACATGTGTAGTCAAAGTCCGCATCCGAACCGTCTTTGATTGATGTGGAGAATCTTCCAGCAGCCATTTTACTGCGCTATGTAAAATTAAAATCTGTTTGTTTTATTTTTAGTAGTGAGATGGTCGATATTTTAATAAGATATTCAATTTCATATCTTTATCTGCCTTTACCATTATAGTTATACATGTTTGTAAATTTGAATCAATATCTTTATGAAAATGATAACACATCAAGTCCTCACGAACGGTTCAACTCACAATTACAAAAGATACATGAGTACCATCAATGTCGTATATTCTACTGTTCCGTTTTGCACTTTATTTCCATTTGAGAATGTGTGTTTAAATGGAATAAATTGGAAATCGGGTCATTTAATATAATGACACATTAGGTTTTGAAAGATACAAGCTTGTTTAATTTCACTTTTCACTAGTCAATAGATCTACCCCATAATTCACACAAATAGTTTTAATTAAATCTATCAGAATCTAGATTATGATTTGCTTAAAAACAAACTGTAAGTACGACAAAATTCACTAATTTTAAAAACAACTTCAGTTATTTCCAGTAGTTATATACAAAAGCTTACTTACCGATATCTATTAGAGAAACTTTCTGCCCCAAATTACATTATTCGACATATTTTTAAACATTTTTCAGTCCCCTATCAACAAAAAAAGAAGATATGTTTCGTTTTCGAGGAATTTTGATATAGGTTAAACTTCCTTGTTCCTTTTTTAATATGTAAAGGGAGAAAAGTAACTGAAAATTTCTGATTTATGCTATCTATAGTTACATCTCTTGTTCATAGTTATCCTCAATAGGTCTTACTTTAACTAGTAGTAAAACCAAAAGGCAAAGAATTGAAAACATAATCATGCTTAACCATGAAAAACCTAAGTAAGTGCGGTGTTCTGGAATAATATCAATGTGATTGTGGCACCGTTGAATGTCGCACCACCCATAAATGTCGCAACCACCTTTAGATGTCGCGAGGTTAACGTGATATGTCGCAACCACCACTAAATGTCGCAAAATCATCTGCCGCTAAATGTCGCAAAAAATCTGTCCTCCGTTATATGTCGCAACATCAACGCTAAATGGCGCGCATCAAAAGAAGAATATGTAAAGGGTAAGTTCAACAGTCATTACAACTTAGATATTACTTTCAATAATTTTGAGCATGTGAGTGCCTGCGTGCATGCGCGAGTGTGCATTTTGTGGATTATGGAAAGTGCTTAGAAATAACATATTGTTCTGAACTACATGTTTGCTTTTCAAGGGTGCTACACTTTATTATTTTAGTCTTAACTAATGAATCCTACGGAGACCTTTTAAGATCATGTGACATTAATGTCGCGCGCCGTGCCGCCCGTTGTACGTAAATGAACATGGGTTCTGAATGAAGTTAAAAATGCATTGCATGTCTTTTTGTATGGTAGTATGTTTAGACACACATATTTGAGATTAAGTTACCTGAGCGCTCTACATAATGTGCTTTGTGCACGACATAAGATTTCGACTCTTGTGCTCTCAAAACAAATCATCTTGCGATCGAAATAAAATGTCGTGCACTTGAGATAAGACATAATTTGTCGAGTGCTCGAGATATTGTTTTCTTTTAAAAAAGAAATGGGTCGTGATAGTTCAAGATTCATCACCTGTGTTTCACCGCTGAAACAATTATTTGTTCTGGCAAGCAACGGCCACCAACGGCCATCACTTTTCACAAATACAGTGTGAACAGTCTAGTAAGTAAAATTGTTCCATGAAGAATCATTTGCGTTAAATTGTTTAATAGACAAAATATTTAGAGAAAATAAGTCTCGTTCATGGCGACCATGCTTTTTACAATATCAACATGCCACAAAAACCACACAAAACAATTGTTGTTTGCATTTTATCTAAAGTTGAACAATCAGTTTCAAACAAAGCAGTCTGACAGAAATTGTCTTTCTACCAAAATTGTTCAAGTTGGCTCCACCACGGACGGGCATATTAACTTTACATGTATACTGTGTATACTTTGAACACATTCTTCTCTAAAGAGCTTGTTCGATTTCAGAATGCAGTTTACCCGTAGCAGTTAATTGAATACGGGCTACTTTTTCGTTTCTCAAAATGTATTTGCAAAACAATGTCATGTGAACATATAACTAAGATTACTCACACTTTCGATTTTTACAAAACATGGTCGCCACAGGACCGGACTTGTTTCGTGTTTACTTTAATCTGTAAACTTAAGCTGATCGATCTAGGATCATCATAACACTCTTGTTAAAATATAAAATCTGATCTGGAGCGCAAGACATCTGATCTCGAAAACACGATATCTTGTCTCGAGAGAATGACATCTTATATCGAGAGCACGGCATGTTGTCTCGAGAGAATGACATGTTATCTCGAGAGCACGACATCTTATCTCCAGAGAACGATATCTTGTCTCGAGAGAATGACATCTTATCTCGAGAGAATATCTTGTCTCGAGAGCATGACATCTGATCTCGAGAGCACGACATCTTGTTTCGAGAGCATGACATCTTATTTCGAGCGCACTAAATCTTATTTCGATCGCCCAACATCTTATTTCGAGCGAACGAAACTTATTCAGATCCAACAGCATCTTATCGCGAGAGCAAAACATCTGATCTCGAGTGCACGACATCTTATCTGTAGCCATCGCTCAACATCTTATCTCGACCATACGACATCTTACATCGAATGCACGATTTGTTATCTCGATCGCATAACATCTGATATCGAGCCCATTACATCTTATTTGGATCGTCGCTCGGCATTTTATCTCGATCATACTACATCACATACAACGCACGACTTATCATCTCGGTCGTACGACATCTTTTCTCGAGCTCACGATATCTTATTTCGGTCCACGAAATCTTACTTCGTTCGCTCGAGATAATTCTGATCAGAAATATAAGTGTGTCCTAAACATACGACCGTGCAGTCCATAAAATAAACAAACGTGTTTGTAAACTTGGACGGATCCAAACGGAAGGGGAAGAAGCATTTTACAGAAATATTTCGATGACAAAATACAATACATACCGTAGCCCTGACCAACCTATAAACCGGGCCAGTGTATTTCATTAGTACATCAACACGGTTGACCCATTTAAATGAGCTGTACTTTGATGTAGGTGTTATGAAACTAAAACTAGATAGATAGATATTACTAGCTATAAATATTTGTATTAAGATCAACTTTCCAATTGGATACCAAATATTTATGGTAAACGAACGGCCTCTATCAAAGTCATATATAGGCTAAACTAGCCATTTCAGTAAAGGCCGGATCAGGATATTTATTTATAGGAAAATGTATGATATATGCGACATAAAAAGGCTTTGCCATCGAAGGATCGACCCCAGATTTCTTGAAATTAATGCACATGCGAGTAATGTGAACTGCGCCTATCTTGATATCGCTTATTCATACAAAAAGGTGCACACGAAAGACTATACCCGCATGCGCAGCCAGTTAACCTAAACGATGTTCCTCTGTTTTGTATCAGTGCAAATGTAAAATGAAAAACGAATGATTTCCTATTAATTGGCCATGGGTCCTATTTCTTTGTTTGAATTTTACACTGTAAAGGTCATAAGGCAACTACCAACTTAAATGGCGGAGGAAAATCCTATGTGCCCCTTCGTGCATTATTTCAGACACCAGCGGCACCTTGATTTGTTTCCACTTTTTCTTTCTTGAAAGTGTCTCTTAGTATCACATCCTCCTCCTCCCTGTCTTGATTATCCCCCTCAATCCTCAATCCCGATCCCCACAAATTAACCCACCTCCGCCAAAAAAAAAATATATATATTATATACAGAAAAGGATTTTACTATTTTTTTGGTATTTTGACTAAGATTACTTTGTCATTAGTCAACCCCTTCACCCTAGTCAACCCCACCCTAACAAACACAATGTCATTAGCAACCCGTATTTGTTTACTGGAAACATTAGAATCTTCCTGTGGGAAAACACTGTCCCTATTTCAATGTAATACTTGCGTAGCCCTCTATCAAAACTGTTCATGCAAACTGTAAAACTCAGGTAAGCGACCTTGTTTCTACATGTACGAGCAATCAGTTTTATTTGTATAACATTAACATACCTTCTGCCCTCAAAAACGTATACAAGACTATGTTAGTATGATTTCCGTCGGGCTTAAAGCTAATACCACATTATCATACTATTGGAGATTCAAGTTTATTACAAAATATACAATGAATTGTTAATATATCTCTGAGTTCTAAACATGCAGTGCGACATTAGCGTTGGTGTTGCGACATATAACGGTGGAATTTAGCGTTGACGTTGCGACATATAATATCACGTTTCAACCTTGCGACATTTAACGGTGGTTGCGACATTTAGCAGTGGTGCGACATTTAACGGAATTTAGCAGAATTATTACATACCCATTTTGAAACTCTGTTAAGTTTCTTTTGAAACTCTGTTAAGTTTCTATAGAAAATGAAACGTCAATATTTTTTCCATATTGACGTTAAAATTTCATATCGAGTATGTGACGTCATTTCTGACGTCAATTTCATGTACGCCTCGCGTTTAATGTGCTTTAACGACGATATCACTTTTATAATAATTTAGATGCATAAAAGATTCTTACATTTGCTTCGAGAAATATGCACTCGTTCTTTAGCGGAACAATTTTGCGCTCCTATTTAAAGTCGCGCAATATTTCCGCATATATATATCTCGATACAAATCTAATAATTTATGATTATGGACTGTGTCAAACGTTATATAAATACCAATATTATTTTCAAATTTGACGTTTTATCAGAATGATGTTACTTGAGCTCTTACTTACATTATTAAGAGCCACACAGAATACGGACAAAATCACCCCTGTTCAATTTGACAAAGGCAGACAAAATTCACACTGTCTTCCGCTGTTTCAAATTTATATCTAAATTTTCACTTCAATCCGTTCAGAGTCGATGTGTAGATCTCTTTTTTTTTTTCAGTTCATCTTCGTTCGATTTCAAATTTTTTATTGAACAAAATCAAAGAATGAGTGTCTTTTCCGCTATATATTTTTATTTGAGCAGGGGCGCCTTTGTCGGGGATGGGGTGTTGCGTCCTACATTAGTACTAAACGGTTGCCTTATGAAAATACACCGCGTACAGAAATATCTTAGGCATACATTTTTCGAAAGGATGTTATTTTGAAAGATTGCAAAGGTTTAATGATTCATCAAATGTTCAAGATTTTTTTTCCGAAAGTCATACGTGCACCGTTCTTCATGTGGTAACTCTTTAAACTTAGTGATATCTCAAATCGTTCAATTTTTTTTAGCATTTTAGCAAATATGTGATTCCCTTGAAAAATCCAAGCCTAGGTGTAAATTTTGTTTCAAAATAACCGTGTTACGGAATAGGTGAATCAAGCTATAGATAAATCGTTTTTATTTTTGACTTTCATCATAATAAAATTAAGGCATGTACTCCTAAAATATATCTCAGTAAAATACAATAACCAGCATAAATTTGATATCTAAGCATTTTTATAACGGAAAACAATATATCTATCTGAAGCATGCTCAGAGAAATCAAAAGAAAATGATTTTGTAAAGAAAAGAATACTTGTTCAGCAGAACCAAGGGCTATTTTTGTATATTTTTTGTCAATTTTAAGTCGGTACTTCTGCTATTTTATCGAGTTTCACATAATAGAATTAAATCAAACTCTGCACATACCTTTGGTTATGTCTACCTAATTTAACACATAAAGAAAATTGTTAGGTCACCATATTAGATTTCGCATTATAAATCAAATTACAACGAGATAGTTTACGAATACGGATGCACGGTATGGGTACGGTACGGGATTAGAAACAGATGTGACTCTGGAGCGTAGGTAGGTATCAATAACAGACTCGGGTATATGCCGGATTGAAGCAATTTGAACTAAAAGTACTTTAAATGTATATATTTTGTAACCATGGTGATACTAACCCTAACCTCTTTTCAGTATATCATACATATCATACACTAAATGCGTGCGAACATGCAATAATTTGCGCATTTTTACCGTACGCGACATTAGATAATCACTTCAGGGCATGCGCAGAATACCGCTTCAACTCTGCAATGAGCTACATCGATTAGAGGTTATAACACACTAAATAGTTGTTGTTCTTTATTCTATATAAAATTGACCTATTTCCAATGGCCGCAGCACACATCAGGAACCATTTTAAATGTACGTAACCTACATTTTCTTGAAGAATATTGTCAGTTCCAAATAAAAATCAAAAGAAAAGTGGGGGTCATGTTTGATGCAAGAAAAATAATTTCAGTCAAACACACAAACTGCAAAATCAGCTAAAAAATGAGACCCCAAATTATACTGGTGGTATATGATATAAGTTTCCATGAAAAAAAATGTCATGTTGTTATTTCATTATGTCAAGCATAGATCTGTCATGTGGGCAAAAAAAAAATGCAAAGAAAATCAGTAAAATAGCTCTACAGAGCAAAAAAAAAAAAAAAAAACGAGGACTACTTGTATCCGCCATTATGCGACTACAATATTTTTCGCGCCATTTTTCTATTTAGTGACTGTATGCCTAGAAACAACCAAATTGGCACGGTGTTGGGTAAAATATCGACCCGTCCGGAAAGGCTATCGCGAGGTAGAGGTCACACTTTTGGTCCAATCTTAATGAAACTTGGTCAGACTGTTACCCTCAATAGAATCTTGGACGAGTTCGATATTGCGTCATCTGGGGGTCAAAAACTAGGTCACCAGGTCAAGTCAAAGGAAAAGGTTGTTAACAGTCTAGAGATCACAATTAAGCCCAGTCTTAATGAAACTTTATCAGAATGTTACCCTCAATAGAATCTTGGACGAGTTCATCTGGGTTCCAAAACTAGGTCACCAGGTCAAATCAAAGAAAAAGCTAGTTAACTGGCCAGAGGCCACATTTGTGACAATTTATTAATAAAACTTTTTTCAGAATGTTACTTTTGATAATATTTAGGTCGAGTTTAAATCTAGGTCAGATGAGTCAAAAACTTGGTCACCAGGTCAAATCAAATGAAAAGCTAGTTAACACTGTAGAGGCCACATCTATGACCATATCGTAACAAAACTTTGTCAGAATATCAATTTTGATAATCTATAGGTGACTTTTAAATCTGGGTCAACTGGGGTCAAAACCTATGTCAACAAAATCAAAAGAAAAGCCTGTTAACTCTCTAGAGGCCATAATCATGGCAATATCTCTATGGAACTTGGTCAGAATGTTAATCTTGATGATCTTTAGGCAAAGATCAAATCTTGGTCAAGTGGGGTCAGAAACTAGGTCACCTGTTTTGACATCAATGGAAAATCTTATTAACACTCTAGAGGTCACATTTATGATTGTATCTCCATGAATCTTGGTCAGAAAGTTTTCCTCGATGATCTTGATGAAATTGAAACAAAGACGAGGTACATCTCACTCAATTTTTTAAACAACGGAATTGGATTGAGCCAGGCTTAGCAATGAAAACGTCTAAAGCCACTAAGACATATTCCCGTTGTGTGCAAGCGTTATCACTATCAAATGTAAATTATTTCAAAGAGAAATAATGGTTAAATCTTGACAGGTAGTAAACACGACGGCACGGTATTTGTAGCGATAACATGTTTATGTTATTATTGAGAAAGGGGAATCGGGTTACTGAAACCATTAGGCGATTTGTGACAAAATAGTTGTACTACTTGTTGACTGATTTACCATGAAGTAAACCCTGAATTACTAATAAGGACTTAATCGACTTTTCCGATAATGTTTTCGTTATCGTTTTCTATTTATACGTCCATTCGCAGGATACTTGCGGGTGCAATAGTTTTAAAAAAAATCAGAGGATCATTTTGTTGGCAGACGGACAAGACAGACGGTCAACCTAAAGTCACCTCCTGTCTCATCTCGTCGATATTTTGAAATCGTCAGGTAGCATTTCCTCGCGTGATTTCCATAGGGAATCGACGGTTAATTTCTTGCATGACATAGTAGGGACCCTGTGTAAACTTTCAGTTTCTAATTCTGTATTTTATGATAGTATATGTGTGTAAAACCAACACTGAATACTGTAAACGATGCTGAAGCATTCAATTCATTTTATAATTAAGTAGGATAGCGAGTCACAGACGCTCTATCCCCACCCCCAATGGATTAGTACAACTTTCATCGGTGTAGTCTGTAACAATTTAGAAGATGATCTTAACTGTTATGCTTTGACAGGTTTTAGTGACAGATATTGAACAGTCACTGTAGTAGTATGTATGAAGGAAATAAAATATAAAAAGAAACGAAAATTAATGTAAGAATAAAGAATCAGTTTCAGTATTTCCAAACTGCCTTTTTATCCCTGATAATCTAATGTTTTAATAGGACCTATGTAAAAACTGCACTCATCCAATGAAATTACGGCATTTTTTAGAACACACCGTCTTCTGCGTTTCCTTACTTACAACTGCATCTGTTCTTCGTCACAATAACTAGCCAAATGTACTTCCGGCGAGGAAGTTCGAACTTTTGCCTGTTTCCTCTCCAACTACCGGCTTTTGCACACAAATCACGTGCAGTTTTATTTTCTAAAACGGTTCCTTTTGTCTCTATCATGCGTTCGACAGAATACCAAAGGAAGATAAAAATACACTGACATGGGAATATCCAGTGCTGGCATGAATCATACCTGGTTTTATCCAGGGAAGGTGGACGTATTTTACATTTTGCTGCTTTTAGGAGAGAAAAATGCTGTTGCAGTTCAAAATGGCGTCATTTGTTTACTTTTTGACCTAATAGAGGGCACAATTTGCAGTGGTGTTTTTATTATATACGGATTTTCAAACGATAACGCCCAGTTGGTGGTAATATAATTTATCTTCACTCGGCTTTTGGTCTTACATGTTTATCTTTGTTTGTTAAGGAGTTATTGCAGGTATAGTGATGAAAGAATCGTGGCCGTACATGAAAATGTAATTCCTGTACAAAACGAACTCTTTACGGGATGTTTATTGATTTGGACATATACATAAATTTATACTTCAATTAAAGATTTTTATCTTCCGAGTGAAGATAAATTATTTGACCACCAAGTGGGCGTTATCGTTTGAAAATTCGTATATAATAAACACACAAATGTGTCCTCTATTAGGTCTCAATAAGTAATCAAATGACGCCATTTTGAACTGCAATCAACATTTTTCTCGCCTAAAGGCAGCAAACTGCAAAATACGTCCACCCCACTGTTATCAGTTCCGTGAACATAAATATCTAAAACGAAGCAAAATATCAGGTAATAGAATCTCTTAAAGATTAACTATAAACATTTTGTTTAGGAACTTAGTATCAAGTTGTGCTTGTTTGTAAAATTATATTCACTTTTCTGCTAATGTTTTAGCTTTTCGACAAATATTTTTCATGTTCTCAAATTTAAATAAAGTTTGTTTAAGAATTGAAGCTGTAACTGCAAATAAGTTCAGCCTAAGTACTTTACCATTACGTATTTCCTGCCTCGATAAAAGGACTGTTTGTATTAATGTGTCATGTATAGGAGAGTATTTTCTCGAAATCATTCATTTATTTCGAAAATAATAGCTTCATTTTATCATCATAGAGATACAGAAAAGAATCTAAATGAATGGAAATTTATGACATAAGTATAAAAACGTTATTTTTCCTGTAGGGTAGCGAAAGTGCCACGGTAAATACATGTAGAGCGAAATCTAAAACGGTGACTCCCATTTTTCTTTTACGGATTCCGAATCGAAAGCGATTGAAATTTTGCGCGCTAGTTCAAATTTATTCAAAAAGCTATCTGACAGTTTCATAAATATAGTCGTCTTTACGCAAAATTTTGGGTGAAACTCGACGTCAGTTTTGCGTGTTTTGCGTTCATAAATCGTTGGCCTCCGGTATATGACGTCGAAATAAACTTGTCAAATTATATATCATTTGAGAGATAATTGTAATACAAACTTGAAACTAAAAAATATTTGCCGTATATTTGTTGTATATAAAACGCTACTTAAAAAACCTGTCAAGTTCGCCATTTTGCGCTTTTCTGAAAAAAAATGTCATGGTCATGTTTCAAGATTTACAACTGCAAAATGGAGAAAAACAGATAACTGAAAAAATACCAGTAAATCGGAAATATCATCAACTTTAATTTGGCAAAATTTCATGTATCCACTCACTATCTAAAGTAGTTCACATAACACAACTGGTATGTATAAATGTTGTTTCCGAACAAAAATCGTTTTGCCAGTATTTGCAACTTTTTTAATGTTGAAATGGGTAGCAACAAGGATTAATATGTCGAAATTAAACGCAAAAATAACGGATTTAAGCAAAAAAAAATCTTCAACAGATTTTCTCAAAAATTGTCCAAATTTCTGTTTTAATATATCAAAGGACGCTTCCTATGCAATATTATTGTTTTGTTTTGTTGTTTTGATGTGCTAGTGTTGTCGGAGGGATAGTCCAATGAGATTTTTTAAAGCAGGAAAATGTTGAATTCCGTAAAACGAAGTATAAAAGTGAGGATGGCAAATGGGTTGTAAACCTAGATATTTTTTTAAAATATCCCACATAAACATAAATGGTGAATTCTGTGCGCGTTTTAGGGATCTTAGATAAATATTTCCAGCAAAAAAAAAATATTTTTTCTCTTTAATGATGAGGGGTTTCGAGAGTCCACCACATATATCTTTGAAACACAACGTAAACGAATGGTGAAATATGGGCGTGGGTTTACTCGAATAATTTTCCAAAAACTAAATTCTCCGTCGTTACATTTAGATTTTTATTTTGCATATACTTTTAAAGGTATAATACATCCCGTCTTATGTGACCTTTTCACGTGAATCTCATAAATTTTAATCTCAAACAATCCATACTTACTTATGGGCGTTTGTGAAACCTGTCCCAGGGTCATGCGAACGACGCATCAATTAATTGTGGCGAACTGTTGTGCCAAGTTCCTTCAGTATCTCTCGATGTATGTCAAAGAGTTGCATTGACCTCTCTCACGTGTGTTCCAATGGTCCTGCTTGACTGAATCTAGGGCCGTTATATTTTCCAGGTCAAAATGTCAAGGTCGGATGAGCGACTAAGTCCCATCATGACTCTCCTTTCGTCCATTCGTCACAAAATATTCTTTTTGTATATCATGAGATCGTTATTAATACCGTTTTGCGTGGGCTGTATACATATCCAACGCATTTTGGTACTACATTTTTGTGACTACCAAAATGAGTTTCTACCATTTTGAGGTGCACGCTGCCTCGTATTCCTGTGAGGCAGCAGTATAAAGTTGGGTATTGTGCTCACTGCTTCAAGTAGTATGACTGAAAAATTGTTGAAACAATGTTTTGTTCTTAGCAAATTCTTATTATCATTTAGCCTGCTGGCGGTAAGTGATTTTGCCTTTGCGACCAGTGCAGACCAAGATCAGCCTGCATAATCTGCACTCGGTCTATTTGATATTCAGTCAGTAAATTTTCAGTGATTACAGCTTTGAATAAAAAGTGATACTCCCCAAATTGAATGATGGACCAGTCCATTTTTATCGAGCCCGCTTGCGGTGAGCTCGATATAGTCGTCACTTTCGGTGTATTTGCGTGCGTGCGTCGGTCCGTCCGTGCGTGCGTCTGTCCGATTTTGTCCGGACCATAAATTTTACACGCATAGACCAATCTTGTTTATATTTGGCATGAATGTTTATCTCAATGAGAAGGCGTGTCATGCGCAAACAACATGTTCCTATCTCAAAGGTCAAGGTCACAGTTGGAGGTCAAAGGTCAAATTGAAGCTTATCCTGAGCATTTTTTCTTCATGCATGATGGGATTTTGATGTAATTTGGCATGAATGTTCACCTTTATGAGACGGAGTGTCATGCGCAAGAACCAGGTCCCTAGGTCAAAGGTCAAGGTCACACTTAGAGGCCAAATTTCAGGTACAATAATGACATTGTCTTGAGCATGTCTTCTTCATGCATAAGGGGATTTTGATGTTACTTGGCACATATGTTTAACACCATGAGGCAATCTTGTTTTTAGAATTACTTCCCTTTGTTTTTACTATAAATAGCTTATATTGTAAATTTCTTATTACTGGCACAATGCACAAGTACAACATGCATGTTACATCCAATTGTTTGGTGTATTTTGACCTATCTCTACATGGTAAGGAGTTTTGTGTAGACTTAGATTAAATATAAATACATACCTTTTTATCAAAATTACATATTCAAATACAGGTGCTAGTGTAAATCAGTTCTGACACCGCCAAATAGTATAATAAATGTTACTTTAAAAACAGCTGGCGGGCTCGACATTCTGCCCGTGGGCATGCAGAATGCATTTCTAGTATAAATATAGCAGGGTAAAGGTTAATGAACTTTTGTTGAGCAGTTTGTAGAGTCAGAATGTACATTCATGCAGCCGTGGCATAGTAAAATTCTAAATTCAAGTCGTTGATGAATACGAGCAAAGGTCTTATTCGACGCGACTTTCATGTTGGAAGCTTTCTTTAGGTAACAATTTCAAATGCACATTCATGCCAACTTTTATTACTTCAAAAATGACAGGGCAACCTGAAAATTTAATATTCTAAATTGTAGACTATTAAACGTTGATAAGTAATGGTTCAGTTTGTTTAAAAAGGGGTTATAAAGATAAAGGGAAGTAAAACATTGTATATGACATTTAATATTATGTTAGAAATTTTCGTTTATTAATTGAATCATTTACATATGAAATTATTTAAGGAGGTAGGATACCTTGTTACAAGGGTAAATTCAAATTAGTTGAACAGCAGCATGTTTTTGTATTTCGTGTAATATGAAGTTTTAACTGCTACAATCTCAATTTCGTTTGTCTCTGTCCCTTCAAGTTCAATTTTTATCCAGGTTTGAAGAACATGACCCTCCAAAGGTATTTCATATTGAAAGAAGAAGGAAAATACGGATATTTAACACTTTTCAGGGTATTTTAGTTTCATTGATATCCGTAGAAGTCTGCATAATTGATAATTTTTACTGGTATGCACGTTATCTTTCTAATATAAGCTTAAAATGTATATGTCGCGGGGCTCGTGTTTCCATGGTAACGCATTTTCTCTGATTTTTAAACAACTATGTATAAAAATAGGGATTTTCGACGGCTTCAGTGCCATTCTGTTAATGACCAACATGAAATATTTGGGTAATATTATTAGCAAAATACCAAGCACTTTACATGATACCCTATTTTTCTTAAATTTTAAAGTAACCATGGCAACAGAGATGTTTAAAATAGCTTATATCTTGCTGTTTGTCGTAATTTCTTTAAAAAAAAATATTGAATAAGATTATCTTTCTAGCTGATGTAGCTTTAAAACATATTATTTCTAACGTAGGTTACATTTTCGTGTTATTTGCATTTATTCAAACAAATTTCACAGCTTAGAATACGTACAGCAGTACCCTTCGTTTGCCATTTTTCATGGAAAAATCGTTCAGCGTGCTGCTATTATTCTCATGGATATTGTTGAAATGAAAATAAAAAGCCGAAGCTGTGTTTCTTAAATAGACCAGTGTCAACGCTTTTGAATTTTACATTTAGATACATAGGTCACGGGCTTCGTTTCCATGGTAACATCAATTCAATTCAAGAAACCACAATTTTCTACTGAAATTTGAACAATTTTGGATCTTAGTTTTAGTATGTAAGTAACAAATTATCAATGGAACCTGAAAAATAGGTATTACAAATCAAACTGCTAGACTTTTTATTTGAAAATGGCCGTAACAAGTAACCTTTCACCCAACTATATTCCAAATAACATTGGTTGCCATCATCCATTTTCTTACATTCCGCATAACATTTCAATATAACTACATAAAAGAAGCAAAATATTGATTATTATTCAGAGCAAAAGACTCATAAAAAATATTTCAGCAAATAATGGTTATTTGAAAATAGTTAAAATAAAGAAAATGTACAGAATTACGTACTTTCAAGATAAAAGCTATTAATTTTGCGCGGTAACTGACACGTAACGTCATGACGTCAATGACGTCATTTTAAGGCAACATTGTTTTGAAGCGCTTCTGCTGCAATTTATTCATTATTTCTGCATTATTAAACCATAAAGCATCAGATCGAAGACAAATTCATGATTTGTTTTCAGAAGAATGAATATACAAACACATTTAGTTTGTCGTAAACGTCGTCGTAAATCGTCACATTAGCTTCCGGTTGGACATGCGCACATACAAATATGAAGGTAACCTACCTCCTTAAGGTAGTTAAGAATATATCTTGAATTATATAGACACATTATTAAGTTTGATAAACTTAATGAAAAGTAGTGGTTTTAATAATTTTAAAAATAATCATGTTCAGTTAATTACTGTGATTGTGTGTGTGTGTGTGGGGGGGGGGGGGGGGGGGTGCGTTTGTGTGTGTGTGCGTGTGTGCGTGTGTGCGTGCGTGCGTGCGATCACGCTTGAAATTTCGAATGTTAAACTATGATTGCAGACCTAGGTCTATGTTCTAATCTTGTCTTTAATAGGAAAATTAATAGTGGTCTACGGTCTGTACAGTTTTGAATATTGATCTACAATAATAGATTGCAGGCCAAGATCTACACTGAATGTTGATCTATGACCTGAATAAATTCGAATGCCAATCTACGACCCGAACAATTTTGAATGTTGATCTACAATTGCAGACCCGGGTCTACATTGAATGTTGATCTACAACCTGGAAAAATTTGAATGTCGATCTACGACCTGGGATTTTTCAATTGTCGTTCTACAACCAGAACTTTTCATTATGTTGATATGCGAATGCAGACCAAGGTCTACATTTTGTATTAATTTGAATTTCGACCAACGAAATGTCAGTCTACATCCTAAACATTTGTTGACTTAAATCTAAATTTATTTAGCATGGATAATGTTTGTTGTCAATTGTGTCTGTTAGCAGTAATACCTATGTTATCACCATACATTTCTACGGAAACGTTTATGGGCATCGCAGTGTCGTGTTAGATAACGCAAATTTCGACATATTTTCGCGAGAAATCAACATATTATCACAACAAGTCGATATATCTTATTGACATGTTGCATTCCTTTTTTCAATGTTTAATCATTTTTACTCGAGATCCGCGTAAGCTGTAATGATATCTCGACATAGTATGTCGATATAAACCATCCTTTTTTTGATTTTCTAACGCAAGTTCTCAACTTAATCCGACTATATGTAAACAAAGTCACTACAATGACAGTGACTAGGGGCGTAGGAAAGGTGGGGTTGGGTTAAGGATTCAGTATATATGCGTGGATCTTGGGTCTCGTCAAGCAGAGTTTTGTTTGTTTGTTTTGGGTTTAACGCCGTTTTTCAACAGTATTTCAGTTATGTAACGGTGGGCAGTTAACCTAACCAGTGTTCCTGGATTCTGTACCAGCACAAACCTGTTCTCCGCAAGTAGCTGCCAACTTCCCCACATGAATCAGATATGGAGGACGAATGATTTCAGACACAATGTCTTTTATCAAATCGTCACGGAGAACATACGCCTCGCCCAGGGCTCGAACTCACGACCCCACGTTCCGTAGATCTGCGCTCTCCCTACTGAGCTAAGCGGGCGGACTGTCAAGCAGAGTAAACAATGAACATAAATATAAAATAAAAACGTATAGTAATTCCAGAAAAAAAATGCGGATTCACTGTGTATAGGCAGTTTACGAGTACTTAGGCACCAAATATTCACTCGGCGGATCATTTGCCTTTCTATAAAGGGACTCGGTAAAGCTGCTAGTTATAGCAAGACTAAAAATTTATTTCTGGTTTACGGCAATTTGTAAGTGCTTCAATGCTACTCGTTGACAGATAGTATGAAGCAGAGAATAACTGCATACACAGTTTGGTTTGTCTGTGAACAAATAACATATCACGAGCACATAACACATTTTTATAAATATTTTCTGAGTGCATATTTTTTTCCAAAACAGCAACAGCAAACAAATTAAACAGATAAAGAAAATTAAAAAAGAAAACAACCTCACAGGAAAATATCCACAGTTTTACTTTCACAACAGACATCCGTCAGATGTTGTGAAAGAGAAGCAATTCTTTGAAAATTATTTTTTCTATTTTTATGGATTTCATAAATGAACACCAAGAAACCTTTGTATTAAATAACAAAAATGATGTATTTCATAAAGCAGATCTAGGTTCAACATGGATTTCATAAGAAAAAAGTAAATATTCAAAGTAAAAGAAAATACAATGATTAAGTTTTATGAATGGATTTCATTAAAAAACGTCCGAAAATAACAACAATTTTTTTAATTAAAAATATAAATAAGTTCATCTAGAATACAGTCGGATTTCTTTAAAAAGGTGATTAAAGGAAATAGATAAATAAAATGTTGATGTTTTTATATGAAGAAAATTAAGACTGTTTGGATATCCTAAAATATTTGTAGTATTGCATTTGACGGACCAATGTGTTTGTAACACTGATTGCTATCTGTCACCTCACATGGATTAGGAACTTACATACTATAAGTGGTCAACTTGAATAGTGTATACTTTTTCATCGATATTTCCTCCATGTTTTATTCATGGCAGGAAATATGGAACTTGTTTTTTGTGTACATTCATATATCTTTTGTGTGTTGTCAGAATTCAAGGGAATCATGGTAACGTTACTGTGGTTTTTAGGAACCGCTTCTTGGGATATTGCGCTCCCAAAAATTGCAAACTAAGTGCTGTAATTGTTAAAGTACAGTTTAAACTGACCTACGGTCACTTTATATTGGTGGTAAGCCAGGCTTCTAGGAACAGGGTCAGTGCTACAATTCCCAAAAAAATTCCAAAATTGCGTTTATTCTACTAATTAAACTTCCAGCTATTTGATTTTTCTTACTAGCATGGTATTGAAAATGCCCGCCCAATATGAAAATACTTCCTACGGGCCTGTAAACCCAAATTTCATATTTCTAAAGAGAGCAATTACTATGTAGGGATAACGCATGTTTTTTCGTGTTATAACATCTGCAGATTCCCGATGGATTGGTTGGTACCCGAGCCCGAAGGATTCTGCAAATGTTATAACACGAAATGAACATGCGCTAACGCTATTCTAGCATAAAACGCGTAAAAACTGATAAATGGATACAATGTCTCTCAACGTCATTAATTTTCCACGAAATGCGCGGGAATGTCTGAGTTGTTTTTTACGTTGACGTCATTTCGTTTTGAATTATCCGTTTTGGGGCCGAATGACGTTTACGCTTTGCCACGGAACGCGCATGTATAAAAAGGTGTTATAACAGCACGTGAGCACGAAAATCTCTCTGTTAACACACGTCTTCTCTCTTGTTAAAACACCCCCAAAAAGTGACAAGAAAAGCAGTTTTATGCTAGAATATATTACGAGAACTCACTTTTAAATTAGTAAATCAAGAAAGGGGCGTTTTATATTGTCATACTATGTCGAGATATATTTATAGCTTACGTGGATCTGGAGAAAACTTATTAAACATTGAAAAAATGAATGCAATAAGTCAATAAAATATATCAACTTGTTGTGATAATATGTTGATTTCTCGCGAAAATATGTCGATATTTGCGTTATCTAACGCGACATTGCGAGGCCCATAAACGTTTCCGTACATTTCAGCTGTACAGTTCAATTGTATTTAAAGGTTTGTAACTTAAATTTATCTACTATGTTATTGTTAATGTTTGTGTTTAACCAGAACGCGATAACACGACATTAATGCACTGATCTGAACGCCACGACACAGTACTATTACGTGACGATAAAATAATAGTGCATTCGACCTGTTGGCCTTAGCACCACGACATCCCGATGCTAATGCTCGATACTGATGTCGTAATGTCGCCCACAACAGCATGACAACACGATGCGATGTCACGACAACAGGATGAGATAACATGACAATATGACACGACAGCACGAAGCTATAATATGACTTTTAGTCGAACTATCGCATCGTGTTGTCGTGATACCGTATTGTGTAATCATGCTGTCGTCAAAATTCTGTACGTTATAGCGCTTTAACAAAACATTTTAAGAAACGCCCGCTTTTAACAAGAATAAAGGTCGATAATAAAGCTAAATGTCCTAAAAGTCGGACATTTGTGAAGTAAAAAGTTGCTGTTGAGTTCGTATCGACTTTAAATGCAATATTATTTGAATTTTGTAAACACATGACGTATTCTTTTTGTGGCACAACATGTGTTCCATTTGTAAACGCTCTGAGAATACAGAAATGTTGAAAACCGTCTGAGATTGCATTAAATGTGCAATAATGATATCTGAACATCAAACATTTTACATAACAGTTGCAAGCATAAACCATATGATGTTGCTTTTTTAAATTTTTAATCCATTTGAACAGATAGAACACATTTAACAATGCATTTAACGTAACAAAATTAATGCTATCTATTTGTTATATTTAAAGTAAGAATGCCGCAAGATAATAGAGAGTTTGTGATTTCAACCTTCGCCTTCCCCTTCAACGTCTGTCATATATATTTTGAGCAAAACGTCACCGATATGCGTGTATTTTATTTATATTCGACGTTGCTACTAAAGTTTACCATGTAATATTAAGTAAGCCTAAGACTTCTCTTTATTACTCTGTGAAATAAAAAAACTTTGTTTTAGGATTTCTGCTTATTAAGTTATTCGATTATCCATATGTATAATTAGACTAAATGTGATGAAAAACACTAATCAATAAGTATAAGAATAATGAAGTTTTGTATGGCAAATGATTTTAACTAAATACATTGAATTGAACCTGGAAGTATGAAGTTATCAACTGATTTTGATAAGCATTGAGATTTTGTTCAAACTTTAACTTCTACGGCATATTTGTGTCCTCAGGCGGTATCGATTATACAAGATGGGCCTTTTTGTCGTATGAAGTGAAGTTTTGAACGTCCGAAGATGTGATATCACGAAAGTCAAAACTTCAGTTTTTTTTAACTACTCTGTCCACTCGGCATCAAAGACTGAAATCTGGATGGAAGCATTTGGCATGGCAGTCATTTTACTTGAAAAATAAAAAATTTCGCGCGATTATCATTTGGTGGAACATTTATTTTCACTTCCAGATAAAAACAATCCGTTTCTGTCTGACACTTTATACGACAGTTTCGTTTTAATTATAAATATAAAATGGTACTAGTAAGATGGAAAATTCTTTTGAAATATCAGACAATTTCAAATCAAAATATCATGATGCGATATGTTTCCTGTTAGCCGTATGGGATAACTCCATTCTTTACATGCACGGACCCAGAGTCTGGCAGAGGGACATTGTGGTTTAATCCCCCTTTAATTCTTACATTTTACAAAGAAAATCGGTCTTGAAATTCGGAGTGACCCCCACCCCCACCCCACTGAAATGGGTGACCCCTCCCCCCTATTTAAAGTTGGTGTCCTCCTAACTGAAATTGCTGGATCTGCACATGCTTTACTTATAAAAATAGTATATTCAAACAAATATATGTATATGCCCACATATATCTTATTTCGTGCGACAATTTCCGAATCCATCTAACATTTCTTGACTGTTTCGCTAGACATGTGATCACTTTGCTCGATCATAATGTGCTATCTGAGAGTTTGGCACTATACAGAGTCATGTAGAGTGTCACGATGCCAAAACGCATGATATCACGAGGGTATCTTACATATGTTTCAATTCGCTTGTTAAATGTTTTCATAACTTGTGTATATTGGCTCATGTTATCAACATAGGTTAGATTTTCATCAGGTACATTGTTTATGAGTTTTTTACAAGTAAAACGCGTCTTTTAAGGAATTCGATGTACCAAGTACCAATTCAAAGTGAAAAAAAAAAACACTATGAAATACTAGTCAACAGCATGACGGATGAATCTGTCATTTATATTTTATGGTCATGCCTTTTGTGTTTGCTTTATCGCATATATTTAACTTAATTTCACAGTATTTGGACAAATGCATTTGTAATAGTTGGTGTTTCATGTATTTGTTTGAAAAATATTAATTGCATCATCTTTAAAGAACACCGTCAACAATAAAATACGTTGAAATGATTATCATTTTTATTTCCTCTCATGTATGATTTACAATCGTACATTGTATACTGACATCATTTTATATAAAATCTAAATGTTTGGAGTAACACCAATGAGTTTTTACATTGTTCACATTGTTTCACTTTTTTTTTCGTAATCGCACTAGTATCCATGCAATAATTATATTAATTGAAATGTTTTTATTTAATTTTCATTTTTAAAACCTCTTGTAATAGCCCCGCCCTTTTGAACAATTGATATTAAATGCACGAAAAAAAAACTATCATAATTATGGAGAAATTGAATGGGCGGATTAAATAATGTAAGGTTCATTCTAAGGTTTGAAATCTCAAGGAATTTTAATCGAACTTCAACTTTATACGTTAACTTCGCAAGAGACGTTGAAGGGGAAGGCGAAGGTTGAAATCTCAAACTCTCTAATGATTGGTTACATCACCCTTAAATATATTAGTCTGGCTTTTTTTATAAAGATTTAAGTAATTTATGAAGATGATACACTTTTATGCACATTACAAATTCAGTTACTGCCATGATTACCTCTAGGCTGCGTTTATAAAAAGTACAAATGGAAATGTAATTTTAATCAGATATATCAAAAATAATTACTTTGTCAGAATTATAACATGTTACGATTAAACAATTCCTTTTGTCGCCATATTGCAACGCAAGTGGACTCCAAAGACCTGTGTCTTGGGCTACCAACTCTCCGAGGCATTTCCCATTCTTATCAAACATCACAATATTGTTTGAACCGTATCCAGACAGGAATACGGTTCCATCACTAGATACACATACACCATTTGAGTTGACAAGCATTTTGTCCCGCAGTTCTCTTTGTACAGTACCATCTTTTCCCAGACAGACGGCGCCATCACTATCGTCTGTTACGATAACAGTTTCTCCACTGATTGCCAAATGCTGTGTATACGATTTAAAAATCTCCCGGTCATTGATATCTCGGATGATAGTTTTCAGCAGTGTACCGGATGTTCCGTAGACATTGATACCACCTCCGGAAGATATCCAAAGCTCTCCTGCATAGGAAGCCATTCCAAAAAAGAGTCCACCTTCTACAGATATTTCTCTTAGCTTAGAAAATGAACTGCCGACTGATATAAACTGAACCTTGCTGCGGCCCATTTTCACAGCAACTTCATTCTGACCAGTACAACAGATACCACAGGAATAGTCACCTAGGTCACAGTGATCCTTGATGTTGTACTTCATATCAAGCCTCTTAATCTTCCTATTATCGCTGTCAGCCAGTATGATCGTACCGTCCTGTAGCTGACATACATCAATTATATAACACGCTCTACGGTCGTTTTGCATTTTGATATTTATCTCCTTCTTTGATTTCACCTTATATATTCTTTGGGCAGTTTGACGTTCATTTTCTGTAACTGTATTCACACGTCCTAAAGATGTTGCTGTCATAATGGAGGTCTTCAAATCTGTATTTTCTGTAAAACATAAAGCTTTACTACCTGTCGCCTCGCGTTCTTCAACTAATTTTACTGCATCATTTACAGTCTGTTGTATCAGTTTCATCTGAACAAACTGTTGTCCTGCTTCCATACTGGAAAATATCTGCAACTGACTATTTGCATTCTCTATTTCCTTTTTCGTATTTGCCGTCTTGTTGATATTATACTTCAGGTCTTCTTTCTCCGAAGTATAGTCCTTGTCAAGAGTACTGATTGCTTCATGTTTTAATTTCCGGATGTGTTCTATCAAGTTCCTCTCAATTTCCTCGATTTTGGCAAGTACATTGTCCCTTTGCTTTTCAAGGCTAACGATGTTTTTCTGTGTTTTCCTATCAATGGCAATAAGACGCTCTTGAATGTTTCTCGTCTGATCCTGTAAACGTTGTACCTCGCTTTGATGAACGAGAAATTTGTGTTCGTCTTCTATTTCACTAACGTCATTGCATGACCTTAAAAACAGATAAAACCAGGCACCTTATATTTACTGCATGCTGGCAAAGAAAAGAAAGGCCAGATTAAGTAACCCGGAAATAAAGGACATATATCGAAATCGGACATTTGTGCCCCCTCCACAAACAAATTTACAACAAATGGAAATGGGTGGTGTTGGTAGGGCAAATATTCTATGTATTATTTCAGCTTGTGGGGTGGGGGTGGGGATTGCGGGCAAATGACCTGCAGTCAGTTTCAATGCTAAATTCAAATTGATCTTTTTTTAATATCAGAGGTTTTAGCTTTTATTCACCGAAATCTAAGGGATTTGGTTTTTCCGCCTTGATCAAATACTGTAGGGAGGAAATGATTGTAGATTGTACCTGAACCTATGTTAGTCTTATATGTATTTTAAAAGTACTAAACATGTTAAAATCTTAACACTTATACTATTGCTTATTTTAATTTAAGATACCTTTTTAAAAATATTCATAAAGGTAAATATACAATCATATATTTTAAATAAATAAATATTTCATCCTGAATTTGTTACGATGTTACATTGTATTTATGAAATCATTCATTATAAAAACAAAACAATATTTGATATGCGGCCACATCACAAGAGTAAACAAAACAGAAGTTTTACCTATGTTCCTTTGCTATGCACTTCAAACAATAGACCATATCATGGGTTCCACAGTACATCTCAATGTCTCTGTTTGGATGGTAACGACATTTTGTAGCTATGCTAACCATATTCCCTTGTTTTGTGGCATCTGTGTCTATTAGCTTATGTGAAATAAAAGCTTTTCTCCGGCCATGCTGGTTGGTACATTTTGTACACAGATACTCCTCACATTCTGGACAGTACTTGACAGCTTCTTCCCTTATATGGTATTCATCACACTGGGTACATGTGTACTCAAAGTCCGCATCCGAACCGTTCTTGATTGATGTGGAGAATCTTCCCGCAGCCATTTTACTGCTATGTAAAATTTGTTTTATTTTTAGTATTGAGACGGTCGATATTTTAATAAGATATTCAACTTCATATCTTTATCTGTCTTTACCATAGTTATACATGTTTGTAAATTTGAATCAATATCTTTATCAAAATGATAACACGTCAAGTCCTCACGAACGGTTCAACTCACAATAACAAAAGATACATGAGTACCATCAATGTCTTATTTCTACTATTCCGTTTTGTACTTTATTTCCATTTGAGAATGTGTGTTTAAATGGAATAAATTGGAAATCGGATCATTTAATATAAAAACACACTAGGTTTTGAAAGATATATGCTTATTTAATTTCACTTTTCACGAGTCAATAGATCTACCCCATAATTCACACAAATAGTTTTGATCAAATCTATCAGAATCTAGATTATGATTTGCTTAAACACAAACTGTAAATACGACCAAATTCACTAATTTTAAAACAACTTCAGTTATTTCCAATAGTTATATACAAAAGCTAACTTACCGATATCTATTAGAGAAACTTTCTTTCCCAAATTACATTATTCGACATCTTTTTAAACATTTTTCAGTCCCCTATCAACAAAAAAATGATATGTTTCGTTTTCGAGGAATTTTGATATAGGTTAAACTTCCTTGTTCCTTTTTTAATGTGTAAAGGGAGAGAAGTAACTGAAGATTTCTGATTCATGCTATCTACAGTTATATCTCGTTTGATAGTTATCCTCAATTGGTCTTACTTTAACTAGTAGTAAAACCAAAAGGCAAAGAATTGAAAACATAATCATGGTTAACCATGAAAAACCTAAATAAGTGCGGTGTTCTGGAATAATATCAATGTGATTTTGGCACCGTTGAATGTCACACCACTGTTAAATGTCGGAACCACCTTTAGATGTCGCGAGGTTAACGTGATATGTCGCAGCAACCACTAAATGTCGCAAAATCATATGCCGCTATATGTCGCACCAGTAACGCTAAATGTCGCAAAAATCTGTTCAACAGTCATTACATCTTAGATATTACTTTCAATAATTTTGAGCATGTGAGTGCCTGCGTGCATGCGCGAGTGTGCATTTTGTGGATTATGGAAAGTGCTTAGAAATAACATATTGTTCTGAACTACATGTCTGCTTTTCAAGGGTGCTACACTTTATTATTTTAAGTCTTAACTAATGAATCCTACGGAGACCTTTTAAGATCATGTGACATTAATGTCGCGCGTCGTGCCGCCCGTTGTACGTAAATGAACATGGGTTCTGAATGAAGTTAAAAATGCATTGCATGTCTTTCTGTATGGTAGTATGTTTAGGACAAACATATTTGAGATTAAGTGACCTGAGCGCTCTACATAATGTACTTTGTGCACGACATAAGATTTCGACTCTCGTGCTCTCAAAACAAATCATCTTGCGATCGAAATAAAATGTCTTGCACTTGGATAAGACATAATTTGTCGAGTGCTCGAGATATTGTTTTCTTTTAAAAAAGAAATGGGTCGTGATAGTTCAAGATTCATCACATGTGTTTCACCGCTGAAACAATTATTATGTTCTGGCAAGCAACGGCCACCAACGGCCATCACTTTTCACAAATACAGTGTGAACAGTCTAGTAAGTAAAATTGTTCCATGAAGAATCTTTTGCGTTAAATTGTTTAATAGACAAAATATTTAGAGAAAATAAGTCTCGTTCATGGCGACCATGCTTTTTACAATATCAACATGCCACAAAGACCACGCAAAACAATTGTTGTTTGCATTTTATCTAAAATTGAACAAGCAGTTTCAAACAAAGCAGTTTGGCAGAAATTGTCTTTCTACCAAAATTGTTCAAGTTGGCTCCACCACGGACGGGCTTATTAACTTTATATGTATACTGTGTATACTTTGAACACATTCTTCTCTAAAGAGCTTGTTCAATTTCAGAATGCAGTTTACCCGTTAATTGAACACGGGCTACTTCTTCTAAATGCATTTGCAAAACAATGTCATGTGAATATATAACTATGTATAACTATGACTACTCACACTTTCGATTTGTTCTAAACATGGTCGCCACAGGACCGGACTTGTTTCGTGTTTACTTTAATCTGTAAACTTAAGCATCCGCGCAGTCTGGTCAGATTCCATGCTGTTCGCTTTCAAAGCCTGTTACAATTAGAGAAACCGTTAGCGAACAGGATGGATCCTGACCAGACTGTGCGGATGCGAAGGTTGGTCTGGATCCATGCTGGTCGCAAAGCCACTATGTTGGTTTTCTCATGGTGTGGCTCATTTTCTTTCCAGTTTCGTGATAAATGTGGATTGATTGTAACGTAATGGCCGGTGAACCTGGAGCGTTCTTTAAAACGCAACACTGCCTAACAGCTCTAACAGATCTATTCCCAAGGCTACGAAGAACATTGCAAAGTTTCTTATAATTGTTCTGTTGAATATCAAAACATGTTAGTTTTTAAAAAACAGTTCTGTTTAAAACTCTATTAACACAATTTCTTATTTATAAATCTTGTAACAATGAGTATTAGTGTTTCAGCTCCTGAGAGCTGTCAGTCAGACCGGGGACCATGCCCAAGCCTGTCCCCTTCTGATTACAATATACATCGAGTTTATATAGGAAAGCACAGGAAAACTCCGCAGAAACATTATTCAACTGACTGTCAACTTAAGTAATTGAACTAAAATAATTCACGGATGTGTACTTGTTCAACACACTACAGCTACTGAATATTTAATATAATTCATGAAATGTACAGTTTTTGTATAGTTTTTAAATTCTTAAATCTCTTGAAGAAATGCTCAAATTTATAATAAGCCATTACACTACATGATGTCGTCTGCTTTCTTCGAATTCCAACCCTAAAACTCTAGCAGTAACCGCCAACGGGAATTTGCCTTCCAAGAAAGTACTTGATACAGTTCAAATAAACTGACGAAAATTCTGAGCCTTCGGCGGGATATTGATGCCAACGTATTGTTTCTTCAACACACAATAACACAATAATTTTCCTAACTGTTACGTTGACTTGATCTCGAAAAGAGAAATTTTGCAAAGAACGGCAAAACCGTTCGATCCACTTGAGATTGTGAAGTTTCAACCCAGTTACAAAACGGGCAAAGATTATACTTTACGATATCTACTAACAGAAATATGACCAGAATGTGCCACTTACGGAAGATCTGCAACAGGAACGGTATGACTTATCGAATTACTTTAATACAATTTCACGTCACAATTTACAATGTAACTACTTCCCGCCAGACGGCATTTCCGGCACAGCAGACGACATGTACAAATGTTAAAGTAAGCACTTCCTTTCAAGCCTTTGCTGATGCCAGTCTACGTGCCTATTGAGCAGCAGCGGACACCATGCAGTCTCCAGTTGTGCTATCAGAGACCCGCGTTGCGCCGCTTAAGGAATTTCTTATACCAAAGCAAGAAATTGTTACAGTAGCAGTCATTGTGCATGTCATGCGAGTCATATCTTATAGTCCATTTCTACAGAGTCAGTGCAATTATGGTCGGACAGTCAGATCTTTTAACATTACTATATACATCAAAGAAGCTTAAGAGATTTGTCTAAGGTAGGAAATAGAGATACACGAACAGACAACCGGAAGCGGAAATATTGTCCGACAAATGACAACCCGCGGATGTGCTTACACATGGCGTAACATCTTCAGAGTATTCAAAGAGTGAACCCAGTGTAAAACGTCCTTCATGGTTATACGAACCCAACAAATGGCCGAAGTAGGAGACTTCATACTGTTCCGTATTATCGACAACAGCGGAACTACAATACGACAGCGACAGCTGTACCTTACAAATATGTTCTGCATCAGAAAACACCACCACTGAAATAAATGATTGTTCTGCGGGTCACCGAATCATTGACAATATTATTGTAGATCACTACGATGCTTGGTCAAACTTGAACCACTCCTCAGGAATTGCAACATGCGGAAGTGATATGGATCAGAAACTGTCAGTGTAATATTTTAAAATGAAGTTGATAACATGGACTCCAAATGGATTTTACTACCTTTAGTCAGGAAGATAGATTATTCAAAGCTGACAAGGGAATTATTCTAAACGGCAGGAGAATCTTTCGAAACGTTGACCAAATTTCCGTATCTACTTCCGGCTAAGCATACCTTCACACGACCACTTATTCAAGACGTATACGGGATCCGAATTCATGCTGGGATTAATGCTTATATCACCCATTGCTAGATACCAGCAATCTGCTAGGCTGTGCACTGTGTAATCCGGGTACGTGTCTCATATCGAAAGTTCAACGGGAAACAATATACAGCACCTGACCCTCCTTTGTAGAACCAGAGTAGGAGATACTCCGCCGTTCACAGTCACAGATATTTATTTCGCTGTGGTATTATATGGAAGGACGTACACCGGAAGTGAGTCAAAAGCTTATGTTTACTTACTTTTTACTTTTCTACTAGAGCTGACCACCTTAAGTCAGTGACAAATTGTCAGAGGAATCCTTCATGGCAGCATTCAGATGTAGGAAATCACTTCCATGCATTATGATTTAAGACAATCATGCGACTTTCAACGCCGATGTAAACCATAGAAGAGCGATTATGCAATACATTGTATAGAACTGTTCATGAAACTCTCAACAATAATGGAACCGATAGGAGGTTCATCCCCAAACGAGATTCATGGTTTGGTGGTTGGTGGGAACGACTATTTGGACTGATAAAAACCACCATAAGAAAATACTAAGTGTTTCAGTTGTTAACTTCGAAGCAAAATAAAGTACCGTTGGGTACAGAAATTTAAATCATTACGAAGGACAGAAATCTCACGCATATCTCACCGGACTGTACTTGCCATGAACCCTTGACGCCAGTCCATCTCCTTCACTTTCGGAGAGTTAGCTCCCTTCCATACCAAGATATTGTGGAAAATATTGAGACTGACATTAATTGATCGGAAATAATAAATGTGTTCCTATATTTTATTCATTAATAACACAAAAGGTCAGTTATTATTTCTTAAATAAACTTCTGTGGTCTAGTAGAAAGAAGTCTAAGTTAATACATTTTGAACATTTTCGTGTGAAATTGATGCTATTCAAACTATTTTTTACTGTTAGAATGCATTGAGACACATTTCATACATATATTCCAACTATTGCAAGTTTTGTAGGTAAAGTACATTTTAAAATTTAAATGATTTTCATAACAGAACGGTGCTTTTTTAAGTTGAACACTCTGAATCAATTATTGAGGTGCGCAAAATAACTCACTAGACGTTCTTATTCCACAGGACATGTTACATACAGTGTCTTAATATAATTAAAACACGGTTACGTTAACGTCACATCAACCTACGTTATTTGGTGCCATACATACGCCATGAAATAGTGCCTCCCTATTTCATTCATTGTCTACATAAGAGACATATTAAAATCAAAATACCATTCATTCTTTATTGAATTCAAATAATCATAATTCACTCTGGCTACGCAGCATGCGTATATCAGCCGTGTATGAATTTATTATCCCCCGACGAAAGTCGGAGGGATATAGTTTTGGCGTTTTCCGTCCGTCCGCCTTTCCGTCCGTCCTTCCGTCCTTCCGCCCGGAGCCATATCTAGGAAATGGTTGGGAATATTTATTTAAAACTTCATATACATGTTTACCACTATGAGTTCTTGCGGCCCGTCAAGTTTCAGTCAGATTGCCCAAGTAACATCAGAGTTATGGCCCTTAGAAGTTTCTAGTGTTAACTATATAGGGTACTATAAATATGGCAATTTCTGCATCATAACTTTTGATATATTTGACCTAGAACTATGAAACTTAAACAGATTTTAGATCACCATAATGTGGTTGTGTACACACAATTTCCTTCCGATTTATTTGTAAATTAAGAGTTATTGCCCTTTAATTGTATAAAAATCCGCATATTTGTACATAACAAACTTACCATTTGGTAGAATTTCATTAAATTCTTTCATTCTTTTTCATGAACATTTATTGTAAATATATGAAGTCGTGTACCCACACCTGGTCACCCCCTTTATATTTTCTATTAATTGTCTTGGTGCTGTGTGTTTGTGTCTTAGATTTCTGTGTCGTTATTCACCCCGTTCCCCACCCATACCCAACCCCCACAAACATACAACACTATTACCAAATCGTATTTAGTTAGAAGAAACCTCAGAATATTTCTGTCCTAAAACACTGGCCATATTACAAAAAAATTTCACAAATATTGTTCTTGCGTGACTGTTCAAGCAAGGTGTGGAACTCAGGTGAGCGATCTAGCTAGGGCCAACAAGGCCCTCTTGTTGCTATACGTAACAGCACTTATCATTAAGATAATTATTTGTATTACATAAACCTGTTAATTTTTCTTCCCTCAAAAAAGTAAATATACACAAGGAATTGATAATCATAGTGTCAAATAGGAAGTGCGACATTTAGCGTTGGTGTTGCGACATATAACAGTGGGCAAATTTTTGCGACATTTAACGTTAAAGGTGTGACATTTAGCGGCAGACGATTTTGCGACATTTAGCGGTGGTTGCGACATTTAACATCAACCTTGCGACATTTAACGGTGGTTGCGACATTTAGCGGCGTTGCAACATTTAACGTTGCCACAAGCTTAATTTTACATAATTTTTATGTTCGTTATCAAAATCTAAAAGTGGTTCCTAAAACTCTAGTTTTCAAAATGGGAAAAGTTTCCTGTGGGACGTTTTTAACAAGTGTATGTCACCACCAGAAACGTAAGCAGTAAAGACTGAAAATCATTACTTCATTACGTTTTGTCATTATAATTTGTCATTTGTTTAATATTTGTTCATTTACTATAGATATTTATCATTAAGATCATGTTTTCGATAATGAAAAAAGAAAAGCTTACAACAGGCAGCATAAGCATTGTTACAGTAATAAACAACAATGCATGAATTGCTAAACACAGTATAAAGAAAAACTGTTTTTTTAATCGACTGTTACTGCATGAAATCTAGCTCTGTATAAACATTTACTTTACAAACTTACAAAAATTAAACACATTGGATGAGGATGTGGCAATCTTAAGTAGCACGACAAAATGATACTAAAATGTAGTATTCATATATTGAAAGGCTTGCCGATTTGTCAAACGTGATTACGTATTCAGACTGGAGTACCGAGTGGCATTATGGGAACACTACCATAGGGGAAACCGTTAAATTATAAGATCTCGCTGCCCTATCTCTGTTTTTATTGTAAATATATTTTGGTATCCGAGAAGTCTTATTTTGTCTGTTGAGAAAATCTGAACGTTCTAATTTCATTCTTAACATGTTCGGAGCTTAAGGTTTAGCAGTATATCACAAAACAACACACAACTTATCTGTCCAGTACATGTTTTACTGTTCTGTCCCACAGAGTTGGATACCTAAAATATTCTAAATAAGTTGTCCCCCTTTAAATAAGAATGCCATTTGTAAAGAAATAAATGTAAACAATTGTCAAAACGATGTTTAACCTACTTATGTAAAGTTTAAACACTCGCACGATGTTGCAAATGCTTCAAAACGAAGACATGTAACAGCTTTTTAAAAATGGTAAGTTTTTAAAGGCGCTGGACTGTCCAGAAGTATGGCCCCTTCATGTAGTCCCTTTCCGGAATTCAATACATATATGTAGAGATGGTACCTAAGGCTATGTATTCAACGATAACAACAACAAATCGTGTGCAAAACTGAAGTGATACTTTTTTCTTTTTATTTGAACAAAATATTGCTCAGAATGATAAAATAAACATTTACGAACTGAGATATGATTACCTTTTAACTCGGATACCCATATGCTGAAAATCGCTGACGAAATTTTGGTGGCGGGACATGCCTGCATTCTGAGATAGAGATAATATTTCACTTGAATCAAGAAATCCATGATATTTCAGTCACCGTACTCCTATTATTTTACCTATATGTTTCAAATGAGGAATGCGTACTAATAAATGTCCCGTCTAATTGCTTGCGTGTATATTTCATGAATACGCTGATATTTATGTCGACGTTGGGTCTATTTCTTACCCCACCCACCACCAAAATCGCGTTTTTTCATAGATTTTGCACCTTATGCGCCTATCAGACAACTTTAGGATGCAAGAGTGTAATCAAAACTGAACGAATATATAGCAGTAAGTGGTAATGTCAAGAAAATTAATAAATTGAAATCTATATATACGTTAAACGGACCCCGGAGAGCAGTCAAAATAAGCACCTGACGTCCAGAAATTGTAGGAATTTGACTGCTGATGCTACATTCTACAGCCTGTATTAGAAAATATGACGTGCAGAACTTGTTAAAAGTGTAATGTCACTGTTAGATATTTACGTTTTACCAGACTGGCCAAAAAAAATGACATAAATCTTCAAGTAGTCCCGAAGATTAAGGATGAAAGTAGGAAAATTCTCAAATGAACACTATTTTTAATGCCTTTTTCAGTTTCTGTAAAAGAAAAAATGCATAACTGGGGAAGCACCATGCATATTTGTCCATGTGTTAACACAATCTAACGAAAAATGTCATTTAAGTCACTCAAAATAAACGGAACATCATAAAAATAGGCCAAAAATAAGTATTTTGCTATTAAAGGGAGGTAATTCAGATTCGTATTATCATCTATTGTCAATCGCGATTGATAAATTGTTTCCCTTTATGGTGAAATATCGTTCATTCCCTATTTCTCACATAATTAGCGATGTGCTAACTCAATTACGTGACTATATTTCAATAAATCAGCAGTTATTTTAACTATAAAGCCCCCTATTTACCGTTCAAATAAACCTTTGAAAGAGATACTTTTTTCATTTTTCGAAAATAGTACAGAAAATAAAGTAAAATTGACACCAGTGACTGTTTCAAATACAGATTTGTTTAGATTTTATGCAAATTAACACAAAATGTATGAGAATGATCAAGATCAAGGTCCAGCTGTATCATTTCAGACATTCACTGGGCTTATACTTTTTTTATAAAAAAGAACGCTATTTTTATTCTTTTTGCCAAATAATATTCATTTCTCGGATTTCCGATTTACACAGAGCTATCTGGTACCAGTTATTGCTTACTGTATTCACAATTGTGCATATATAAGCTTGAAATTCAGTCGAAATCATATAAATATGCATAGAACAGCATATACGCTGCAATATAGCTTTCTGAAGCAAAAAAGTACCTCTCCGTCACACCAGTACCAGTAGTAATCCCTTTTTTTTTATGATAAATTTTCATGAAAAATCTATGTGAAGACGCGTTTTATGTTTTAAAAGTTTTAAACCAGACACTATCATGCAAATAAAACACATTCATCGTGTATTTCTCTGTTTACAGCCACCCACATGGCATGGCAATATAGCAATTCAGGGTGCCCTTTAGGTCAAAGGGAAGTAACAGTTTTCCCATAGACTTACATTGTAATGTTTTGGGTTATAGCCCTTTCCTAACATTTAAACTTTTGATGCCACCTACCCAGGGTGAAAGAACTATTCAAGACCTAAAAGAAAACAGCCAGAAATATATATGTTGACCATCATTTTTGTGCACTTTTTTCACCCGCAAGTCAGTAACCCCCAGTCCGGCAGTGAATTTTTGTTTACATTTCATAAAAATACCAAATCATTAAAACAAGCAAAATTTTCAAACAAAATACACTTCAAATATTTTTTCCTCCATTAATCATGGCTTAGGACTTCAATTTAAGAAAAAAACAGTTTTCAAACATATTCAACAGATATTTCACCAATGAGAGACCACTTTACATCTTAACTATTTGTCTCGGAATACCATATACTTTTTCAACCAATCAAACGCCCTGTTAGTTATTTCCCTTTGACCTGAAGCGCATATCGCTTATCTCACACTTGCAATAATTTAACACAGCACCGTGCAGTAAATACGGGGATTTTTGACAGCGACAACGGCGTCTTTGTTTTTGGTTGATTAGCTAAAGAAAGGTGATTGTCATTTCTTATTAACTAACACTACCATTTTATTTATACTAAAGAACGTCTGCATTATATTAACCGAAGTTCTGTAACGGTAGATTCCGCAAGGCAAATGCGATTCCGCACGCCTCGGTCAATATGCAAATTAGGTACATTTGTAAACACAAGGTGCGTGTCATAAAAAGTGAAATAACTTCTTTCGGCACAGTTTTTGGTATAGTTTTGGTGTGACCATGAGATAGAATATACATTTTTATATCGCTCTGTTTTTAACTCATACATTTTGAGGCCTTGATTATTCTTGGCAAACATAATTTGTAAATTGTTGAGAGATTCGATGTCGTAAAATTCATATAGTCTATTTATATTTTTTTCTCATGAATAATGTTTTATTTTCTATGATCATACCATACCTGTAAATTATCGGCAGTAATAAATAAAAAGAATGTCTTTAAATGAGTTCGTTTGAAAATGAAAGATAGTGCTCAACTTTTTTGTTTGAATGATTATTCATAGATCTTGAAATAAACTATAGCTTTGGGAAACACATCCGAATCTATGCATACTTTGTTCAGATAACTAAATAGTCCTAGAAGAGTTATCTGTCACTGCCTTCACTTTTCCAAGTAGGACCAATTTTTTCGGATTAAATATAGCCTTTCAGCATGAAAAATTAAGTATGAAAGTTAAACCATTATATAATTGAGGTACTCCAGTATTAATTTTTCAACAGAAAGTAATATAAGATGCAAATTGAATTTTTAGGTACCATCTCTAATATATGAATAAATTGACAATGGTTTTGTACACTTATAGAAATGTTTTATATGCTGTTATATTTTCATGTAAAACAATGCTTTCTTTCTATGATTTGATGACGTTTGAACCTTTTTTCTCCGAAACATCGACCTATACCTTAAGCCCAAACTGTATACAAAACTGTATACAAAACAAATGAACAGTTCGACCTCCTTTTTACGCAAAAGGTATTCATTGTTTTCTTATTTTGAAGCACGTGTTTTCTCGATTTGGGATTTGGTCAAAACCAAGTTAATAGTCTAATAGTACCCTACGTCATCAATTTTCAGATGCCTGTTTGATATCACCCGGCTAGTTTCCGAAAAATACCTCTCTTTGGTTGGAGCCACTCGGTTTCGTTCAAGTTCAACTACCGATGATTATGTTCACTTTCGACAAATAGCACGTGACCCAACTCGGGAGGCGGAGATATACAAAGGCTATCCGGAATATATCGACCCTTTATACCGCGTGCAGTTGCCCTTGGTCCATTGTTTATTGCATTTTTTTTCATTATAAATGCTTTAAAGTTTCACTATTAATTAAAAGTTTATAACACTTTCAAACTCGCAGTATACACACAGACTTTCTTATTTTAATAAAAGTGTTATTATTATACAATAACATTACATAAACATATTATTAACAGATTTATGGCTAGAAATCCTTAAGATGATTGCCAGAAGACAAAAATATGGGGAAGCGTGTCTTTATACCTTAGACTTCTTTTCCGCACTTTTTATATATTTATGTAAGCATACGTACATACTAGTATAAAAACACACATATACGTTTTTGGCGATTATCGTAAAGTTCCAACATAATGTGTAAAATTAACGTGTTTCATGCATCATTAACTTTTTACATTTTAATAAAATGTAAAAATTTAAATATTTAGTTTCTTCTCTTTATGTTTTGATGCCCAAAACGGTGAGTATCTAGTATGGTTGTTCATATCATGCCGATACCATTGAGTGTCTAAGTATGTTTGCTCATGTCATGACCCCAACGGTGAATACTTAGAATATTTGCTCATATCATGCCCCAACAGTAAGTATCTAGTACGTTTGCTAATGTCATGCCCTAACGGTGAATATTTAGTATGTTTGGTCTTTGCTCATATTATGCCCCCAACCGTGAGTATCTAGTATGTTTGCTCATATCATGCCTCCAACGGTAAATATCTAGTATACTGTTCGTAAAATACCCCCACCCTAAACGGTGAGTATCAAGTATGTTTGCTCATATCATGACCCCCTATCATCAACGGTGAGTGTCTAGTATATTTTCTCACGTCATGCCACAAACGGTGAGTACCTAGTATTTTTGCTCATATCATGTCCCCAACGGTGAGTATCTTGTATGTTTGCTCATATCATGCCCCAAACGGTTAGTATCTAGTACTGTATGTTTGTTCATATCATGCCCCCAACGGTGAGTATCTAGTACGTTTGCTCATATCATGCCCCAACGGTGAGTATTCAGTATGTTTGCTCAAATCATGCCCCCCACGGTGAGTGTCTAGTACTGTACGATTGCTCATATAATGCTTCTAACTGGTCAGTATCTAGTATGCTTGCTCATATCATACCCAGAACGATGAGTATCCAGTATGTTTGCTCATATCATGCCCCCAACGGTGAGTATCTAGTATATTTGCTCATATCATGCCTCCACGGTGAGTATCTAGTAGGTTTGCTCATATCATGCGCCAAACGGTGAATATCTAGTACGTTTGCTCATATCATGCCCCCCAACGGTAAGTGTCTAGTATGTCTGTTCATATCACAGTAAAACGAGTCGTCATGAAATCCGTGACATTTAAGAAAAGAAAATAGAATAAGGCTTTTTATACATAGAAAACACATACCTTTATTCATAACAAACATAGTCATTCACCTATAGCAAACAAAGTTCTACACACTGTAATACAGAAAGGAATTTCAATTTTGTTGTACATGTTATGTTTTTATTATGATAGTCTCTTATCATTCTATCTTAGAATATACGGGCAAATTTAACTGTAGAGGTAGTGGTAGTGAGTTAAAAAATACCGCCTGTACAGTGCTGACATGTATAATAGGTGTTTCTTCGCCGACCCATTACCAGAGTCCCTAACCGAACCTACTTAAGGCATTTTTATATTAAGATCAATTGATGGAAGGGTAACGGCATTCCAATTTCCATCGCATTTGGTAAGAATAGTACAATTACATAAAACAATCTCAGCCTGTTATAGTTAGTTACATTAACTGTAAATGAAAATGAGCTCCATTACTTTAGTCTGTAAAAATTTATATAGTTGCATTTTGTGCTGCTGCCTATGTACAGTTCCTTCTCTTCACTATCAATCGCCATACAGTAAGGCTTCATAAGCTCATCTGTTTCCTGCAGTATCATTCTGCTGCTTTTCAAGTTTTCTGAGATCAGGTGAATGCTGCTGTTACTAGGGTCACATACGAATATTGAACAATCTTCCAGTACAGCTAGTCCACGTGGCGTCTTCAGGCTTTCATGTGTATACCGTCCTACAGTTTCACCTGACATACTGAAACGAGTTACACTGCTACCGCATGAAACATAGATGCAGATATGGTTTGAACATCCTGTAACATTATTGACAAAATCAGTTACGCCACAGTCCATTGTTTTCAAAACTTTCCCTGATAGATTCATAATCTTTACTTTTCCGTCTGCCATCCCAACTATCAGGTTTCCTTCAATAAAAGCTAACCCATAGCTTTCTCCATGAGTTTTCTGTTGCCTGACTTTAGATAAACCATCAGAAAATGACAAACTATGTATCAAGCCTTCATACGGAAGTGTAACTGCAAGCTGGTCGCCTGGTAACAATGTCACGTCCCATGGGTTTGAAGTCATTTCCAGCTCAGAAACGATTGTCGTCTGCTTCACATCAACAATCTTAATACTCTTGTTTCGGTAATCAGCAACAGCAAGTCTGTCTGTGTCAATTACTGCAAGTCCTGTTAATTCGCAATCAGATCTATCGCTGGCTTTCTTGACATTAATTTGATCTAATAGAGTAACAGAAATGTCAGAACTGGACACGTTCTCACGATGTTTTGGTCGCGACTGAATTTGTATGGATATAGTTACTTTATTATCTTCCGCCTGGTCCTGTATTGTATTAGCTTTGGACTCTACACCAGTGTTGAATAAAGTTCCTAATGAAGTCTCCGTCTCCAGTAGATTTTTGATTGCAGAGTTTGGTTGAAATATATAACTGTTAGCTTTAGTTTCTCTTTTCAACTCCTGTTCAATTTTCATGTCCCTTTTGATTGACTCTTCTATTTCCCTGCCATGTATGAACATCGTGTTGCATTTCTTATCTCGTTCGAGAGTCTTGAAGTTTGTTTGTTGTAATTCAGTCTTTCTTGTTATTTCGTTGCATTGAGTCAGTGCTGAATCTATCCTCTGATGTTCTCCGGAAATGAGACTCTCAATTTCTTTGTAGATTTCAGCTTCCCATTCGTCTAGTTTAGTGCTGATTTCTTGTCTAAAGTTTTGAATATCTGCCTTGACTCTATCCTGATTTTCTTGAATGAGTTTCTTGTTCCTTTTCATTAATTTAGCTGTTTCCTGCACATTTCCATGTAAAGTCTGCAAGGCCTGTAGAAGACTCTGGTATTGAGGACTTGATATGTATTTTCTGGAGACATCTGGAATGTAATCAATCTTACAATTTCTGTGGTTCATCGTCATACATGGGCTGCAACCTAACCTGTTATGATCTGTGCAAAAATACTCTATTATTTTACCATGGTGTTGCTGGCATATTTCAGATATTTCAGTCAAATCTTGGGGAATTGTTAGTATACTTGGATCCTGGGTTTGAGGCATTTGCGTCTTGTCTAGCAGAATGTGGTTTCTGAGAGGTGATGGTTTTGTGTGGATTTTATAGCATGTCTCACACAAGTGTTCGGAACAGTTCTGACAATATCCGTAAGCTGGTACCCGAGATCCATATTGTTTACGGCTGTGAACTAAAACCAGTGAATGATGGTGAAATCCTTATCTTTCCTCTTTCCTGATAACTCATATTTGAATAAAAAATGCTTAAAAGTAGTATTATTACAGAGTATCTTACAGCATGCAAAATGAAGTTATATTTAATAGATCATTTTTGAAGTTAAATTTCCTTTATTTTCTGTAAGAGCAATGCCCATTTCAGGAGGAGGAGCATTTTGTAATCCTCGGGCAGCTTTTTGAATGATTTAATTATAAATTAGAACCGAATTTAAGTAGCTGATGGAAAAATAGCACAAGCTGGGTAATGTTTTGATACAAAGTGAAAGTACTAGACACCACGATGATATTTTTTAAACTTTCAGGTTCGAGTGCCTTACGTGCCAAGTATGTCTTTAAAACAAAACTGGTACAAATAATTATTGTTAAAATTATTATCATAAAGCAAGAAATGGAGAAATAACATTCTTTGAAAGCACAGGAAGCAGCCAAGCGAAATAACTGCAGACTTTCAAGATCTGTAATATGCCTTGTGATACATTGTACTGTTTCGTTTCTACACTTTTTTGTCTATATCTCCAGCAGTAATACCTTTGTTTAGACTTTATTTTCCCAGAATTTCTCTTTACGATTTTAAAGTTTACTTAGTCTTGTACTGACACAAAGAAACATGAGACCAATTAGGATTTACATGCCGGTATTAAATTGCAATATTTTAACTTAACGTTTACCCTGCTAATTTTCTAAAATGAACTGGTCCATCATTCAACTTGGGCAGTACCATTTATCATTCGAAGAAGTGTCCAATGAAAATTTACTGACTGAATAGCGAACAGTGCAGACATGATCAGACTGCACGGATGTAGGGGTGATCTTGGTTGCATAGACGATGCAAACGAAATCACTTGCCACCAGCAGTTAAACCCCAGGGTCCTAGTATAAAAGGAATGCTCCACCTCAATTTGTCAATCTTTGCAATTCAAACCCATTCAGACTTCCTTCAGTTTTTTGGTTTTTTTCTACATGACTAAATTAAGAATGCAATTATTAAATATATTTTCTCACATTCTTAAGTTTATCTTTGTATGATGTTGAATAAAGGTATACAAAAATATCTCATAGGAGTTATTTTGCTTGCAAATATAAGAATTTGAAAATTTGACAGTTGAAATCTGAAATCTGAACTCTGACATTGGGCATGTGATAAAGAAGCAGTAAGCAGAAAATGTAATACAACAGTCAGCCAGGTAAAAAGGCACTGTTGTTCTCAAGTGATTTATCACACTGGTACTTGCTATAATCTTGCAGTTCTAGATAGTCCATGGTAATTGTAAATTAATTAAGAAAATGGATTAATCATTTGTCTATAATCTGTCAATAAAACAATTCTAGAATATGCATGCTACTATGTTTTTTGTGCTTTTTTTATGTTTTTTTTTTTTGATAAATATATTAAATTTTTTCTTAATTCTACTAATGTTTACTGTTTGTAATTATTTGAATTAAATATAACAAAGTCCAATGAAAGGACTTATTTTTTAAACACTAATCAAATTCACAAATTTGCAGTGAAATTTGAAATCATAACTATGTACATTGAGTCCATTAATACATTCACTTAGAAATCGAAAGTGATTAATTTGTACACTAACACTAACAGTATAGAGATTTAAAAAGTCACTGTTAGATTCACTGTTACACAATGAATTTAAGTACACAATTACTTATTATCTTCAATTTCTTCATCAATAGTCTAGCGTAGATTATGATAACTTCTTACTTAATGTACATGTAAGCTGAAATTGTCAAACAGTCAAATAAACTAAATTCTTATCAGGACATCAGCTGATCTACCTGGATGGAATAATGTCCGTTTTCTGACTCAACTCACATTCATGTATTTTAGGAAGCTCTCCTACAATTGGTTAGGCACACGACTGGCCTTTAAATTACAGCTCATTGAAATCAGATCACAGCTTAAAATTTAAAAATTCACATACGGTGTTAAAGACATTATAACACCTACGAGCACGCAACCGTATTGAATCCTTATACATTACTGAGATAAATTTAATCATTGAGTACTGTTAACAGTAACTGAAAATAATGTGAACTTTTTTCCTGATTTTGCATCTCAGAGCTTATTGAATTAAAAACAATCTTCCCATTACGTCCATTTAATTATTGCAACTTATTATACTTATACACATAATTAAGTCGGTACTTCAATAAAAATGAAACCATTAAATCAATAACAGTATTTATATCAAATTAATAAGCATATAAAATGTTCCCAGTCATTACAATTACAATTTTAAAAGCTACGTCACCCTGTATGGTGTAATTTATGGTATCTAAAAACTAGCCTTTCGTCTGAGCTTATTCGTATCGCTTTATGGTCGCGTTTTGATGAAAATAATAATAGTTGCAAATGAAATGATGAAAATGAATATATTATACTAAATCTTAATGGTGCCTGTCAAAGTTTTAAGCAGATTTAAGTTTCATGACATACAAAAAGACTTACTCAGTATCTAGTACATTTGAATCCTATAAGTAAAACAAAGATTGAAGATATTTGCACAAAAAACTATGAATGTACGTTAACAATCCCATTACTGTAACATAATGTATATAAAGTTGTGGACTTTAAACATCTCTATCAAAATATTATCTCTGAAATATAGGATATCTAATTGAATGAATACAAGTAGATTGATAATTGTCCTGGCTCTCTCGTCTCATTGATAGTATAGGAGACGTTGACATTTTAAGGCACGCACGTGTACGGTACATTTAAAAATGCCTATATATTGTAATATTAAGAGACCGCTGAACAATATGCGAAAAATTGTAATCAAATTCCTAATTACAAGTAAATCTACATGTTTAAACATAGGATATTTTAAGAAATAAAATCTGTGAAAAGGCCCTTTGGAAGCATAGAACGCGACCAAGCTTCATATTAGCTAACTCGGTTTGATTCGTTTGTTCATTAGAGGTAATGAAATGTGCAATACCCCTCAAGCCCCTTAGTACTTTCTAAAGGGGAATACTATAACAATTACAGTAAAACTGATTGGTAGCTTTGATGCCAAAGGACAAGAAAATATACCAACACTGTTTGGTTTAGCAGGTGCTCTTGAACGTGTACAGCTACATATGCTACCATTTAAGAACAACTACAAGTAACTTCTATCGTAGAAGTATAAAATGTATATACTATCAGATACCTTGCCTACAACAAATTCGGTGTGTCGTTATGCTAATAGGTATGCTAATTTGTTTTAAGTCTGGATTTCTTGTAGTATTTATACGATACTTACGTAATCATAACAATATTTCACGACGCCTTTTTTGTTCCAGTTTATCTACATTTTTAACTAGCTGTATTTTTTAATATAATAGAAACCAATTCTGATGAAACAATTCGACAAGAAGATTCTTTAGAAGTAAAGAACGCAACCAAGAAACATTTTTGCAGACTCGGTTTGATTGAGGCCGTTTTATGAGTGGTGGGATAATGTAAAATCATCCCTTCACCCCAAGCACTGGCATTATAGGAGCACGTTAATAAAAAAGAATATTGACTGGGCTTCATGATCACAAAGGACCAGAAATAGTAACAACACGGTAATATCAACAATAAAGCTCTTCTTGTGATTATTTCAATTTGAGACGACTTAAGACTTTTGAGTGATTTTAAAGAGATAATTAAAGGTTATGCGTTTACCGGAGATTACAGAAGACTTGAACTTATCTCTGATTAAAGGTTATAGCCGTATGCCGAATGTCGCGCACGAAACGACAATCATTTTCGTCTTTAAAAGTCACATTTTGGATGTCGTATGACGTCGTCATTTAAGCAAGACATTTAATTTTTGTCGATTGTCGTATGTCAAATGTCGCGCTCTGAATGGCATACACATTTTTCTGTATATGACAAAATTTGAATGTTCAATGTACTTTTTTTTTGTACGACATTTCAATATTTTTCGAATGGGATGTGTCGTACATTTGTATGTCGCATATTGAACAACATGCATTTTATCTAATGACGTATGTCTTTTGATTACGATTAGGATTAAGGATTAACTTTTTCATAGTACTTTTTTAAATTCTTCACTTCCATGTTAATGTTACACACTATGGATATAATGTTTAAATCGTTATGTTAGAGTACCATTTTATGTAAAACTTGCTATAACTAAATATGTTATCCTCTTTAAATAAAATCCTCTTTTCAAGCCCCGATTTACCCGTAAAAGTACTAATTTGAATAATAATATTTTATTATGTTTGTCAGTAACAAAACCACAATGTCTAGACAGTACAGTTAATAATAGAATTCAATCATTTCATTTTAGACTATACCGATCACTGCAGCTGTACAGACAGTAGCTGCCTATGTACAGTTTCATCGTTTCGCCATTAAGTGCAATACAGAAGGTATCTGTTTACTGCAATATTATCCCGCTGCTTTTCATGTTTTCTGAAATAAGTTGAATGCTGCTGTTACTAGGTTCACATACCAATCTAGAATCATCTTGCAATACAGCTAGTCCAGCTGTTGTCAGGCTTTTATGTGTATATAGTTCGACAGCTTCACCAGACATATTGAAACAAGTTATATTGCTTCCAGTTGAGACATATTAATATCTATAGTTTGAACATGCTGTTATATAATTGGCATAACCTGCTCCGTCATAGTTCAGTGTTTTCAAAACAATTCATCACAGATTTGAAATCTTCACTTTTCCATCTTTCAGTCCAGCTATCAGGAATCGTTCAGTAAAGCTATCCAGTAGCAAATTCCATTAACTGTCAGTGCCTGACTTTGAATAAACCATTAGAAAATGACAAAATCTGTATCAAGTTTTAGAGCTTGCAGATATAGCATTGTAGTTGCTGCTTAGGTATGCGTTAATCTTGTCTGAATTATTATGTGAAGGAAAGCAACACTGCAGTATGTACAACCTTACCCCTTTTTAAGGAGAAGTTAGTGGTTGACCGCAAGAAACAGACGGAAGAACCAAAGGTTATTGTCTCTATAAATGTAAAATACATTTTCTTAGAAGACTCCCATCGAAGTGTTGTCTTGTGTCTCCCATTGTTGTGTTGTCTTGTGTAAAAATTTATTGTTAAAATTGTTAAAAAGCGTGTTAATAAATATATTGCAATGCCAAATATATCAGTTCATTGTTAACAAGACAAACGTCATAAATGTCAACAAATGCTCCAATATTTACTGCACGCAACGATAAAAAGTTTAAACATACTTTTCTATAAGACCGCAAACATTCTGGAAAGTGTTGAATGTTAAAATAAATTGTCAATTCCATTTCTGTAAACAATATTATAATGTTTTCTAAACAAAATACAAATAGATAATGACTATGTCTGCCGAGGCTCAGGCTTATTATCTTCTTTTATACCGTAGCTCATCTTTATTTGACCTTTATCAGTCTGCCTTGAAAATTTGAACTTCATTTGATTTGATTTGTCGGGTTTACGTCGCACCGACACAGTCCTTTTGAGCTTCATACGGTTTACACTATTAGGCGAACTATTTTTAAACAAATCAGTATGTAATGTATGTGACTACAAAAAGGTCGATGAGTCAATACTGACCATATATCTGAAATGAATGAAAATGGCACACGATTTTATTTCCTCGTGTTTACTTTCTGTATACATGATTTTGTAATATTTACCAAAGAGATCCTGCCTTGAAATATCTATTAGTCTTACAAAAAATTTAAGTACAACGAAAGACAAAAGGTAAGAGTAGATTTCCCGAAAACACAGCCATAGAGCCATGCATCGCAAAGGAGGCCCACAACAAAAGAAACTGTAACGGAAAAGTATTGTAGACGGGTTGGTTCAAAATTCCAGCAACAGGTACATTATTAATATATGCAAAATACAGAAAATTGGGGTTTGGGTGGAAAGGGGTAGATAAAATTGTCTGATGTCGATGGGTGGTAAAGCAAGGATGAATATGAAACAGGGAAAGCCACGTTCCTTAAATGTAGTACTCCTACAACGTTGCAGACACGCACGTACAAAAGACAAACACACACACAAACAACTAATATACACAGATAAACAAAAAGACAAGCAAGTAAAACATCACAGTCGGGCACCGCCCATGACAAACACTCATTGATATACATACACACAAGCAGGAAAAGCAGCAGTCGAACACCACCCAAGGACGATTGTGGGGCACCACCCATGACAAACACGCACAGATACAGAAGCAGGAAAAAAAACAGTCGGGCACCGCCAAAGACGGCCGGCGGATAGAATTATTGTTGGCATGATAACTCACTTATGGCAAAAGAAAAAGAAAGGCTCTAACATTAGTGACAACATACTAGATCATATAAATTAAAACATTAAAATAGGGTCAATCTAAGGTATAAATACACTAATGTACTCAACAACTTGTCTGAAGTCAGAGCACCAAGAGCCTAACTTTTAAGGGCTCAACTAAGCGAGCTGCAAGACAAAATTCCACTCCCTCTGTCCGTTTTTATAGCATTGAGGAGAAGAGCATCAAGGAGTCTTACACTTAATTAGTCATCGCAACATCAAACAGGAAAGCGTAGCGATTAACTTTAATTTCAAGAGTAAGTTTGAATAGCTCTCCGAAACTGACAAACATATATGATACAGGGCAATATCTCTATTCCATATTCAATAACCTCTTTAGAAGAAAAAAGCTGCTACTTGTTCTCAAAATTGCGGGGCATATATATGAATATTATGTAGACATATGCGATCTACGAAATGTAAAAATACGCTATACGAAACTTTCAGCATTACACAGTTATGACTTTTTTGTATCAGCCGTGTAACCAGAATCTCTATTTAAACTTCACTAGTGGTACTTCGCCTTTAAAACAGATTTCTTGTTTCTCAAGATGATTTATAATAAGCAAATTCAAGAACAATTGACAATGCAGTAAGTAATATATATTATGAAGTTATAAACTCTACATCCTGCTGTCCAAACATTGCGTCACTTCCTTTCTGGGATGGCGAGATTTTACAGACAGGTTGACAAGACAGTATCATAGAAGAATGTTTGGTGACTCAGTGTCGCTGTAAATACATGTTTTTGCAATTTCAGAATCCGCATTTTTAACCCTGTATTATGACTAAAACATTATCACATTGATATATCTAAATGCTCGGTAATTAAACCCTTATTTTGTAAGCGACTAGGTGAAAATGTAATGAGATTTAGAACGACTAGGGAATGCTAATAATATTTAATCATTTGTCCTTATATCGCTAACAAAAAGTATAGTTTCCTATAAATTCGATAACATGTAAAAATAAAATAAGAGAATGTTATCTAACATATAAACGTTTGTTTTCATTTCATTCAAAAGAGATACAAGTTTCCATTACTAACATATTGCTCAAGAACGATTAAAAAAACTCTCGTCCTCATTGCTTTGACAAATGATAGAAGCTACAATTACCAAGATAGCTAAAAAAAGGTGAGAAGGCAGTGCAAAATAACATCTATATTTTCGTTTCCGTTACAATGACAAAAATACAAGTTCCAAGATAGCTCCATAAAATGACAATGCAGTGTCATATTACATTTACTTTCTCGTTTTTATTACGTTAGGCTATTACTAAAATAGCTCTAAACAATGATAAGGAAATGCCAGATATAATTTTAACTCTCGTAACGTTGGAAAGCTACAACTTCCAATTACTTGCAAATATCAATGCCTGTACTTTCAGTTTTGTACTGACATTGCTGTAATAAAACCGAATTTGTAGACAAATATCACACTGACATATAAATTGGTGTTGGAATTATTGTCATTTTTGTAACTTTTAATCTACCGCTCTTACTTGATTACCTCAACAAGCAATATTTATTCAGATTACACAAGAGTTATAGTGGTATTCTAAAGCACACAAATTAGTACCAAAATACACATTCTACGAGGGACTCTTTGACAAATAAGCACATGACCTGCCACAATTGAGAATAATAAAACTATGACACATTTAACTGTATTTTGATATCTAAATCTAAATGGGAACCGTTCAATTAATGCTTTCAGATGTTCTGTACTATTTAATCATCTTGCCATCGATACCGCTATGAAGTAAAACAATCAAAGTTATGTTATAAACCATCATGCTTAAATGTAGCCAATAAAATTACACTGATTAAATGTCAGTCTGTGGGATGAAATATTTTTCGATATAAATTTATATACAATCAAAAGAGTAGCAAACAAATACAGACAAAATATCAAATTGTGATATAATCATACACATAATTATTCTCAATGTATTCACAAAATATGAGTACACGTGACATGACTAAACCACAAGGTGTCAAAATAGGAATATAATATGTTGATGAGCAGGATGATAAGTATGTTTGACGTTTATACTAGTTATACTTCCTGCTACTTCTGAAGATGTTGAAAACATGAAAATCGCAACTTTCATATGTCACATACTGCTATAACAGTACTTTTAGTGCGTACATATCTATAAGGTAAGACCTAGTATCAATGCCATTGCATGTATACAGTTCACTTTCCAGGCAGAATCGTCTTGCTTATTTTTCAAGTCTGTTTAGAAAGTATACTAAACACTACATGTCCCCTACAACTTTTTAATATCTTATTTTAGTGTGTACACGTTTATAATGCTGCAGCTAGTACCAATACCACTGCCTGTGTAGAGTTTCCTCCCCTCACGCTCTAATCCAAGAGAGTACGGAGCAGGAAATTCACCCTTTCCTTGCAGTATCTTCCGGCTATGTTCCAAATCTGCTGAAATAAGTTGAATGCTGCATTTGTCACTGGCACATACCACTAGCGAACCATCATCCAACACAGCAAATCCACCTGCATTCACCAGGCTAGAAAGTGTATACTGGTCTACCACTTCTCCCATATTTTTGAAACAAATTATACTGCTACCATCTGATGCATATATGCATCCATTGCTTTTACTTGCTTCTACGTAATGAACAACATTTGATCTACCAGATTCATATGATTTCAAAACTGTCCCTTTTAGGTTTATCAATTGTACTCTTCCTTCTTTCATCCCAACTGTAAGTAATCCGTCACTAAAAGCTATTCCATAGCAGCTTTTATCGGCTGCAAGTTGTCTGACATTACAAAGCCCATTGATAAATGATACAATTTGAATCAGTTTTTCGTTAGGAAGAGTAACTGCAAACTGAGCACCTGGTAGCAACGCCACATCCCATGGTTCAGATGACAGGTTAAGAACAGACAAAACTTTTTTCTGCTTAACATCAATAATTTTGATGTTTTTATTAGAATAATCGGCAACAACAATGTTGTCTTCCCCAATCGTATCAATACCTGTTAAACGACAGCCATATTTGTCACTAGGTGTTTTTACATCAATTTGACACGATAGTTCGGCGGAAATGCCCTCAAATGTAAGATCATGTAATACTAGGTTCTCAGACAGTTTAGCTCCGTTGCCTTTACTCTGTTCACATTGTGCTACTTCTTTCTTATTGTTGGAGAGCTTTCCGATGTTTGTCTCAGTCTGTAGCAGATTCTGGAGTGCCAAATTTGGTTGAAATGTGTAACTGTTTACATGAATTTCTTCCTGCAGTGTCAGCTCTTCACTCATGTCTGCGTCTTTTGACTCTTCATTTCTTTTGCCATGTATGTATAACATGTTGTGTTTATTTTCTGACTGTAACTTGTTAAGACTGTATTGCTTCCTTTCAATCTTCTGTGTCATCTCCCGGCATTGGTTCAATACTAAATCTGCATTCTTGTTCTCTTGTGAAAAAATGTTTTCAGCTTCTTCGCTGACCAAAGCTTCCCAATTGTCTAATGTGATGTTGATCTCTTGTCTAAACCTTTGAATATCTTCCCTGACTTTTTCGTGATTTTCTTGTATTAGAGTTTTGTTTTCTTGTGCGGATTCTGTCATTTTCTTCAAATGTCCATGTAAAGATTCTAAACACTGTAGAAGACTCTGGTATTCAGGACTGGACAGATAGCTGGCAGAAACATCTGGAATGTAATCTATTTCGCAAGATCTGTGTTTGGTGGTCATGCATGGGCTGCATCCTAAGGTCTTATGCTGCCGACAGAAATACTCTATAACTTTACTCTTATGTTTGTTACATGTTTCCGTTAGGTCGTTTGGGTTTGATATGTCGATAGTCTGTGGCATCTGTGGCGTCTGTGGCATCTGTGTTTTATCAAGAAGGATATGATTCCTGCATGGTGCTGGTTTCTTGTGGCTTTTGAAGCATATCTCACACAAGTGTTCGAAACAATCCTGACAGTAACCATATGCTGGTACTCGAGACCCATCCTGTTCACATGGCAAACAGTATAGTTTGTCGCCATCACCAGAACTACGTTGTGATGACGTTAGATCCAGATCTGTCTCTTTCTCTTTTGTTCCAGAAACTTCCATAATTTCTGTAAAGAACAAAAGTTAATTTACACATATTGAAAGCCATGGCATAAATTATATTTTTTGATAGGCCAGTCTTTGACGGGACATGTTTGTTTCTTAATTTGGAATTAATTCAATGCCGGTTTTAACAAGATAACATTTACAATTATGTAGAATCTTTAACACATCTAGTTCATATTTGATAGCCAACATGTCGACAAATACTTCGAGATTTACGATCCTTGATCTAATCGAAACGATTTAAATATCCGCTCAGTGCAAGGTAATACAACTTATATAAAATATGTATATTTAAGTTGTTTTGAAGTCGGCAAGAGAAAGGTCGAGGTAAGAATAAAAAGTGATGCGAAAACGTCTACAATTTTAGTTAATACCAACAGTCAATATCAATGATCAGATTTTGTTATAAGGCCTGAAAAAATACTTTGTTTTCGGTAACAAGCTCAAAAATATAAGGGTAGGTAGGTCGATTTTTTTCTTTTTTTTTTTTTGTACATGTATTAAGTGAGATTTTTCAGAAATTATTTTTGTGTCAAAAAAAAAAAGAGAATACAAATAAGTGGGTTATGCCTTTAGAGCATCAATAAGTTGATTTCTAACATCACTGACCATGTTTAAAGCATAAAAAGTTGAAAAAAAAATATCCTCCAAAGCCATAAAAACATTTAGGGTCGGGCTAAAAATTTAGGGTAATTCGGGATACCGGAAATTAACAATGTTTTACGCCTAATGTGCGTAATACTATTTATAAAATTATCTAACATTTTCAACTGTGTTTACAGTGTCGTAAAATAGAACGTTTTTTATTACCGACAAAACATTCAAAACAATTTTTTTGCAAATAAGAAATACATAACGTATTGCATATTGAAAGGAATTCACGCTTTATAAATATACAATATTGTGTCATTATGATCTTACATGTCTATAATTATTTGACTCGTCGAACAATACAATACGTTGCTTCACTTTTACTCTATATAGGCATAAACAAGTGTAGAATGAGTCAGCAAAAAATAAAACCTTCCCCCAATTAGGTTGCATGAAGTTCTTTTTTTTTTAAAATATGTTTCATTTGCGACCAAATTAATTCACTAAAACATTTTAAGATATCAAAACAACTTCTATTAGTTCCAGTAGTTATATACAAAAGCTAACTTACCGATATCTGTCAAAGAAACTTTCTGTCCCAATTTACATTATTCGACATACTGTTTTAACAATTTTCAGTTCTCAAAATAATAACTTTTGTTATCGAGGAATTTTGATATAGGGTACTGTACTATTTAGTTGACCTGTCAAAACATGTTTCTGGCTTTCATCTTAGTCTTATATAGGCGTGAACAGAATATAATGAAAGCCGGGAACATGCTTTGATAGGTCAAACAAATTACTTCCTTGTCCTAGTGTAACGTATGAACGGAGAGCAGTAACTTAAAAATGTCTTTTTATGCTATCTGCAGTTATAACTCATGTTCAATGTTGTTAATAGATCCACACGTTTGCTGTGAATGGGAAATATTTTGTGTTTGATGGTCTTAAAATCGTATGACATAGTGAACAAGCTAGTGTACTTCAAGATAGTTTTCATATACTAAAGTTCAAGGAATATCAAATCCTTATTATGCGTCAGTCACACTACACTGTATAGCGTTAACGGAGGCCCAACGTATAGAAAAATTGCGGCAGAAAGTTATCCGGTGACGAAAGGAATCCCCCGCTGCTGCTCGGTGCTCTCGCGATCGGTATATGGGGCGCATAAAAAGCACAATGGCAGCAAGATCAACGCACTTATACAGGACGATCAACGTTCAGTTAACGGTCATCACCGTACTAGTAAGGGACTTGTACCTCGTGAAACGTAAGCGCAACGCATGAGAAACTTACGAAACAGAGTAAGTACATTGCTACCGTACATCTAACTGACGACTTTGTCCGGTGGTGTACGTTCCAAATTTTTAACATGCTAAAAACCTTCCACCGGATGGAACGAACATCGCCGGACAAGGAGCGCAGGCGCCGCATGAGAAACGGAAAAGAAAAGCATGCGAACGGACACGAACGGATTGAAAATTTTGTTATACGTTGGACGTCTGTTAACGCTATAATACGGCGTAGTGTGACTGACCCATTACATTGAGTGTATGTGGTACCAGATTTTTTCAGTGTGAAATGATAGCAACGTGTGCATCAATTTGCTAAATATATTTGTTTTGGAAACATTTTTAGTCCCCTTTCAACAAAATACTATCTTTTCTTTTCGAGGAACTTGGATATAGGTTATTTTTAATGTTTTAAGGGAGAGAAGTAACTGAAAATTTATGATTTATGTTCTCTGAAGTTATAACTCATGAAGTAGTTCGCCTTGTAGATCCATACGAAATTATTTTGTGTTTGATGTTTCAAGAATCGTCTGACGTAGTGAACCGTTGTACTTTAAGATAGTTTTCGTAAAGAAAACGCTACTTTAACAAAATAGCGCCTTAAAGAAAACCCTTCGCTTTTCTTTATATCTTCTATAAATTGAAGAATAAGGCATGCAAGAAAAAGAATCAATCACTGGCAGCGGATAAAGATGGGAATATCCGGCACTCGGGTAACTGTTTAGGCGGTTACTTGACAGGAGCCTCGTTATCGCCTAAACAGTTACCCTCGAGCCGGATATTCCCATCTTTACCCGCAACCAGTGAACGATTCTTATAAAATCAACTGTTAAAGGCACAGGCGTGACAAAATGTGCACAAATAAATACATCAGAAATGTAACCAGTCAAAACAGGGATAGCATTGGGACTTTGCTTGATGAAATAAGAATGTAAATGAATGTCAGTTTCGAAGTTATCAAACGACGTATTCTTGACATCTATATGCAGAGATGGTCTACAAGTATCAACAATTCTAGACGGCTTATATTCTATGCGTGTTTTAAACACGATTTTATTTTTGAAAACTACTTGAAATTTATATCAGAGAACCGTTTCAGAATTGCATTGTGTAGGTTTAGAACTTCTTCGCACAGTCTACTGAAATATCGAAACTGGAAGATATAATAAACTGATTATGTAACAATTATATTGTAACACGAAAGTATTAGAAGATGAATATCATTTTTTATTAGTTTGTCCAAAGTTTAAAAATCTAAGACAGAAATATTTTAAAAGATACAGTTGTTCGATTTCGTCCTATTTAACACATGAAGGGAGAGAAGCAAATCGTAATTTTCTTTCTTATGCTATCTCCAGTTATAACTCGTGTTCAAAGTTGTTAAGTTATTCGATCAGCCCGTTTATTGTGAGTGGAAATTATTTTGTGCTTGGTGGTCTTATACATCAAGATATTTTTCTTACTTCATCTTTCAAGAAATGTTTATCATATTGTGTTAATGTTACTTGTAATGCACTTACAATAATACGAAAAAAGTAATGCTGTCACCGTTATAATTAACACTTATTCAGAAAGACAAACATTAAAGGAATGGGACTTTGTATTTGAAAAAAAAAAGATATTTGGTATCTTTGTTAGTTTTAAATAGACCATTTATTACACTCGGCAATTTACGTATTCTTATTCGGCAATTCAGTACACAAATGTTCACCACTCCGAGATGACGTGCAGAGCGCATGTTTTGGATATCTCATTTCAAGGTCAAGGTCACACTCAGGGGTCAAGTTCATATGAGTGTGTTTCGTGTCCGCTCTGTAACTCTTGGACTGCTTGAAGGATTTCAAAGAAACTTGGCACAAATATTCACCACACTGAGACCACGTGCAGAGCGCATGTTTTAGACAACTAGCTTCAAGGTCAAGGGCACACTTAGGGGTCAAAGGTCATTTATGACTTTGTGTTGTGTATATTGCTATGCATTGCAAGGCTCTTGTTTTTATTGGCAGATTTCTTTTTGTTCTATAACAATATTTTTTTTAATAACTTCACTTTTTTGTTACTATAAATATTGGCAGTAGGGAAAAACCGAGACCACTTTTCTGTGGTAGAACATGGATGGTGCATCCAATTTTCAGATGTATTTTGACATAACTTTACCTGGTAAGAATTTTTTATTGGACTTAGAATTTATTTTTTGAATTTCTTTTTTTTTGTTCCTGTCCTTTGGGCTTCAACAGTCAAGTTCCTCAAATTTTGCTACCATCCTCCGATGTAACCCTTCGGGCATATATTGCCCCGCTTGGTGGCGCTCTTGTTTTCATTTAATCTACTCTATCTAATATTCGAGTTCTTTTTTGACAAACTTAAGGTCTAGGAGAGCTTTGAATTTAATTAAATGTAATGTGTTAGGTATTACTACCAAGTAACAATGTTTCAATTTTCAAAGTTTTCGTTCGCTCCATATGATTATTTCCTATGAAATTGTTGTATTAACTTTTATTCTTTCGCAACGTTTTTATTTTTCTTTAAGGAAAAACGTAAAAGTGGAAATAAATCTACTGCATTAATTTGTTTTGGTTTTAAAACTGTGAGAAGTTTCACATCGATTCGCTTGATATTTTTTTAATATAAACACTAAATGTTTGCGTTCTGTTTACATTAAGTTAAAACAAAAGTTATTCCACCGATATTTCGAAATATATTAAATTCTAAAATATTTGTGATTTAATTAATGTATTATATGAAAGAGTTAAATAACTATTGCCTTATTTACAGACAAAAAAATTCATTCAGATTTTCCTTCACCCCCAGTAGTTGGAAAAGTCGTTCGTATAATTTCATATTTCAGCATTGAAAGGGAATTACTGGACAAGTGAACAGTGTTTTCAATGTTTCAAAATTCCAAGATGGATTGTAAGCAATATCATCAATATGCCAGTAACTGTAAAATATTGTGAGATATCTGATCTTTATTTGTCGGACAGCGAATGCAGGTGTCTACATAACGGAGGATGACATGTATTAATTCATTTATCAATTATAATTTAGTTGGGCTAGAAATATTAGGCTAGTATCGCTGTCATGACTGCGCGGCATCTAGTTGACTTGATTTTCTTATCATCCTATGTGATATAGTATAAAGCAAAAGTGTGTTTTATATCTTGCGAAATGATTTGCTGTCTTTTGTATTGCATATATTCTGTTCTCTGCAACGACGGCCTAGGTACTATATAGTAGTCCAGTGGTACTGCGCCTGTTTCGAGTACGGGAGGTCTTGGGTTCGCTCCCTTTCCGCGTGGCCAAAGACGTCTACCGCGTTATATTCTAGAGTTGCAGCAGTTATATTTGCTGCAACAAGTAGAGATCGCCGTTAATATGACTGGAAAAAAATGTTGTTCTTAGCAAATTCATACTAAATTAATGAAATTTTGTTGAGCGGTTTATAGTCAGAATGCACTTCCGGTACATTTTCATCACTTCAGCCGTTGCATAGCATCATTTTAAGTTCCAGACTTCAAACGTTGATGAATATGGGCTAAGGTTTCATTCAACATGACTTGCGTGTGAGAAACGTCCGTTTAATATTTTACTGCAAATTAATCTTTTATATGTTATCACGCTTGGAATTTTGAATGTTGAACTATGATTGCAGACCTAGGTCTACGTTCTAATCTTGACTTTAAAGAACAAATGAACAACCTCAACACTTTTGAATGTTAATCTACGACCTGAACAGTTTTGAATCTTGATCTACAGGTTGCAGACTCAGGCCTAATATGAACGTTGGTCTACGACCTGTATAAATACGAATATGGGTCTACTTCCTTAACTTCCAGTCGTAATATTTCTGTTAATGCTGTAATATTCAATTTTATTTAAAAGTTGGTAACCAAACTTTAGCTACTATGCTGTTGTAACTGCAAATGTCTAACCAGATTAATAACGATATAAATATCGTAACATCGTATTCGGTATTATTGGCTTCTACACCACGACAATCTGCTATTGTATAATGTTGTACCGTCGTACTGTCGACCTCGACACCACGACAGCACGATGCTATAGTGTGATAATCGACAGCGACAGCATGACAACACGATACGATAGTACAGAAACATGATGATACAACAAGACAACACGACATGACATCACGACGTGATAATGCGACATCGCGTTGTGCTCTTGCATCGTGTTATCGTGCTGCCGCATCTGTTATTATACTTTAAATTAGCATTGTATTATCGTGCTGTCATATCCTGTTGTGGTTTTGTTGCACAGTGTTATCGTAATATCGCCCTTACCTCTTAAGGGGTCGACAGTACAACTATACGATCGGTCTACCAGAACACTATCATGTTATAGCACTTTAACAAAATATTCTAAGAAACGCCTAATTTTAACAATAATAAAGATTGACAATGACGCTAAATATCTGAAACATCGAACAATTTATGAAGTAAAGTTCGTATCGACTTTAAGTACGCTGTGTACATTTTGTGTGACACAGCACAAGCTCTATAAGTGACAACGTTACCGCGTCCAGTAGATCAGAAAATTGAAAACCGTATAAGATTGGATTCGAAAGGCAATATTTAAGGTGATAAATAAAAGCGATTTGTATTATTTTGTAAATTTGACAAATTCATACCTATATATAATGGTATTACCTTAACATCAAACTTTTTTTCAGATAAATTGTAAGAATGAACTTCAGTTTAAAATTCATAATTTATTTAGATATCATTAGGCACAGCTCTTAGTTGGTTTGAAATCTTAAAAGTACAAATGAATACGTAAAATCAATCGGATATATCAAAAATAATTACTTTGTCAGAATTAGCACATGTTACGATTAAACAATTTCTTTTGTCGTCATAATGCAACGCAGCTTGATTCTCCAAACCAGCGTCTTTGGGTACCAACTCTCCGAGGTTTTTCCCAGTCTTATCAAACATCACAATGTTTTGTGAACTAAATCCAGACAGGAATACGGTTCCATCACTCGATACACATACACCTAATGTGTTGACAAGCCTTTTGTCCCGAAGTTCTCTTTGTACCGTATAATTTCTTCCCAGACATACGGCACCATCACTGTTGTCTGTTACGATAACAGTTTCCCCACTGCCTGCCATATGCCGAATTGTCGATTTACATATTGTCTTGATATCTTTGCTAATAGTTTTCAGTAAAGTACCGGATGTACTGTAGACATTGACACTCATTCCGGAAGGTATCCACAGCTCTCCAGCACAGAAAGCCATTCCCCAAAAGCCTCCGCCTTCTACAGTTATCTCGCTCAGCTTAGACAATGAACTGCCGACTGAAATAAACTGAACCTTGTTGTTGTACATCTTCACAGCGACTTCATTCTGACCAGTACAACAGATACCCATAGGATAGCTACCTGGGTCACAGTGATCCTTGATGTTGTAATTCATATCAAGCCTCTTAATCTTCTTATTATCGCAGTCAGCCAGCATGATCGTACCGTCCTGTAGCTGACATACATCAATTATATAACACCTTTTACGGTCGTTTTGCATTTTGATATTAATCCCCTTTGATTTCACCTTACATATTCTTTGGGCAGTTTGACGTTCATTTTCTGTTACTGTATTCACATGCCCTAAAGGTGTCGCTGCCATAATGGAGGTCTTCAAATCTGTATTTTCTGTAAAACATAAAGTTTTACTACCTGTCGCCTCGCGTTCTTCGACCAATTTTACTGCATCCTTTACAGTCTGCTGTATCAGTTTCATCTGAACAAACTGTTGTCCCGCTTCCATACTGGTAAATGTCTGTAACTGACTACTGGCATTCTCTATTTCCTTTTTCGTGTTTGTCATTATGTTGATACTATGTTTCAGTTCTTCTTTCTCCGAAGTATAGTCCTTGTTAAGAGTGCTAATTGCTTCATATTTTAATTTCCGGATATGTTCTATCAGGTTCTTCTCAATTTCCTCGATTTTGGCAAGTACATCGTCCCTTTGCTCTTCAAGGCTATCGATGTTTTTCTGTGTTTTCCTGTCAATGGCAATAAGACGTTCTTGAATGTTTCTCGTCTGATCCTGTAAACGTTGTACCTCCTTTTGATGAACGAAAGATGTGTGTACGTCTTCTATTTCACTAACGTCATTGCATGACCTGAAAAACAAATAAAGAACATGCACCTTATATTAACTGCACATTGGCAAAGAAAAGAAAGGCCAGGTTAAGTAACCCGGAAAAAATGACATTAATTTTATCGAAATTCGGACATTTGTCCCCATCCCCTTCTCCACAAACAAATTTACAACAAATGGAAATGGATGGTGGGGCAAATGTTTTATGTATTATTTCTACTTGTGGCTGCGGGGATGGGGGGTGTGTGTGTGGGGGGGGGGGGGCAAATGCCCTGCAGTCAGTTTGAATGCTAAATTCAAATTGATCTTTTTTTTTAATATAAGAGCTTTTAGCTTTCATTCAACGAAATCTAAGAGGTTTGGTTTTTCCGCCTTGATCAAATACAGTAAGGAGGAAAATGATTGTAGATTGTACCTGAACCTATTAAATTTGTAACAGTCTTATATGTATTTTAAAAGTACTAAACATGCTAAAATCTTATCAATTATGCTATTGCTTATTTTTAATTTAAGATACTTTTTAAAAATATTCATAAAGGTAAATATACAATCATATATTTTAAATACATAAATATTTCATCCAGGATTTATTACAATGTTACATTGTATTTATGAAATCTTTCATTATAAAAACAAAACAATATTTGATATGCGGCCACATCACAAGAGTAAACAAAACAGAAGTTTTACCTATGTTCCTTTGCTATGCACTTCAGACAATAGACCATATCATGGGCTCCACAGTACATCTCAATGTCTCTGTTTGGATGGTAACGACATTTTGTAGCTATGGTTACCATAGACCCTCGTTTAGTGGCGTCTTTGTCTAGTAGCTTATGTGAAAGAGTAGCTTTTCTCCGGCCATGCTGATTGGTACATTTTGTACACAAATACTCCTCACATTCCGGACAATACTTGACAGCTTCCTCCCTGATATGGTCTTCCTCACACGGCGTACATATGTAGTCAAAATCCGCATCCGAACCGTCTTTGATTGATGTGGACAACCTTCCATCAGCCATTTTACTGCTATGTAAAATGTAAATTTGTTTGTCTTATTTTAAACTTTAGTAGTCAAAAAAGTATGTATTATGATATGATATTAAACAAATTTCACATCCTCATCTGTCTTGAAAAGTTTATCGTATTTATACGTATTTGTGAACGTGGATTTGTATCTTTATTCTAGCATAAAAGTGCTGTTTTTGTCACTTTTTGGGGGCGTTTTAACAGGAGAGAAAACGTGTGTTAACAGAGAGATTCTCGCGCTCACGTGCTGTTATAACACCTTTTTATATATGCGCGTTCCATAGCAGAGCGTAAACATCATTCGGCCCCAAAACGGATAGTTCAAAACAAAATGACGTCAACGAAACAAAAAAAAAAAGACATTCCCGCGCATTTCTTGGAAACAATGACGTTGAGTGATATTGTATTCATGCATTTATTAGTTTTTACGCGTTTCGTGCTAGAATAGCGTTAGCGCATGTTCATTTCGTGTTATAACATTTGCAGAATCCCTCGAGATACGTTGGTAACCTCGCCCTAACGGGCTAGGGCACCAACCAATCGCTCGGGATTCTGCAGATGTTATAACACGAAAAAACATGCGTTATCCCTACAATTAAACAAACTGGTTCCAAGCACAGTTTCATTCATAACAGATGTCGATATAAATTATACTGCGCATTATTAATTAAATGCTTAACAAAAGTATTGCTTTTTATTTGATATGATTTTGCATAAAACACAATACATAATGAGCACTAAATATGTGAAAAAAAGACAACAATGACAACATTCTACGGTTTGTATACCGAAATAGCGTACATGGATGTTATGTTCTGCTACAGAAATAATGTTTTTTTTTTTTTTATTTTTTTTTTTTTTTTTTTTTGCTATTTCTATACTAAACAAATTCGTTTTAGAAACATTCTGATGAATGCTGAAAGTAAAATTGTAAAATGTACTTTGTCTTCAATTTGCTTAACATGCTTAAGGGGGTAATGGGGCGTAGATGTAAGCGATTTTTTAAACATACGTTAAACGGTTTTAAACTGTATTTCAGGTTATATTAAGATAGTGGACCCGTAATGGTAAGGTTTAACAGCTGCGCAAGATCTCAGCTTGGTTCAATTTACGAAAAGAAAATGAGACATCCACACATGTTAGCCGAAAATTGTTACAGTAGCTCTATATATTTATCAAATAATTAGGTCATCTAAGTTTGTGATGTTGCTTAAATTACACATTGATGCGTTAAGACTTACGTTCTACAGATCTAAGAAAACGTGATAATTTAAACGTATTAATGAGGTTAAAATAAGCTTAAATTAAATTCTTACCTATTAATATAGTGTATCAATCTCTGTGACTCGTCATTTTGATTTCTATTTTCCCAAGAGCGGATCCAGTCGGTGGTGAAACATATGGGCGCACCCACTTCATACATTTAGCCTATCTTAACGATAAAACTCAATTTAAATTGGATGACTCCCTTCCCTCTCTATATATATTTCATACGAACAATCAAGTTTTATCAAAAGGTTACCTTGTTTAATCATGCTAGTATAATATTTATTTATTCCAGTCTCATTCATATACATTATAAACAAATATACATGTATACAGCCATTCTATAATAATTATTTGAGACTATTCAGCAGTGAAACAACATCATAATAATTATGTGTACAATATTAAGATACAGTAGCATTTGTACAGATGTTAAAAATAGCATTCCAGGAAACATTTCCAGTGTACAAGATATATCAAAATTGATTGTTAAAAGGGGTATTTTTATTTACTTTATTTTTACTTTATTTATTTATTAATACTTTTAACATTGCAGTATAATAAACAAAGTGATAGAAATTATTGTGGCAGTCACAGTCTACTTTTAATTCGACAGAATTGTACTCAATATCTTCTAAGTTTGAGCGTAAACGGTCGAAAGTCATTTTAATTAGATAATGAAGGAGTTTCGAAAGTTTTGCATTCAGCTGTCAATATGCGGGGTGGTAAATGGTTAAACACTTCATTAACGCGAAAAACAGAACAATAAAACTATCACATAATTTACCTAGCTTATGATTAATAATCTTTTCGCTTTAATGTGTGGTTTTCTGAAACAGAGACAATTTGGAAAACACCAAATATTGACAATTCATTCACGGTCAAGAAAAATATCTATCCAATACCCAAAGGTCGCTATTGTATTCTATCATAAAATTTCGCATGAGAAACCATAGGTTACCTGTAGAAACAGGAAATTGAACAAGATTACCATTAAACCAAAGAACATGCAACAACTGTGAAAGTAAGTTAGGAGACGAGTTTCATTATCATTTCGAGTGTAACCTGTTTTCAAGTGAACGAAAAAAAAATTATTGGAACAACTTATTAATACTGGAAATAAAAAATGAGTTTTTAGAACTGTGCAAATTTGTTAAAATTATATTGTCACAGCTAATTAGATAAATGATATTTTGTATTTTCATCTCCGTACATTTTGTGACTCTCCGATGCCCGAATGGGAGCATCATTTATTTATTTACTTATTATATTGTAATACTGACATATGACATTTAGATATGAAAGGCGTTTTTGTGAAAACTCATCATATTTTGTTAGAATTGAACTGTACTATTATTTTCTTATGAGCCTCCAATAATATATAATTATTGTTAAAAATCTCACCTCATTTATTCATGTATTCATGAAATGAGTGAAATAAAAGGTTTTTGACTTGACTTGACCTTTGTTAAATTAATTTGAGTTTAAAGAAATTTGAGCAAATGATGATCAGAATATGAATCGCATTACCAACTTTTAGTAACATCTCTGAACCGATAAAGCGGGACAGGTCTACCTATCATAGAAATCAATAAAACCAATAATCCAATATCAGCGCTACCTGACGGATTCGTTGATTTCCGTACTAACTGTTGTTGTTGTTGTAGTAACACGGGGTGGGTGGTGGGGTCGGGAAGGGGGAATCGATAATTAACAGCTTTGGTCATTAACTGATGCAATTACAGGCGGGCGGTTTGCTAAACGATATACTTGAATCAAGTTTTAATAATATTAAAGTGAAATCGGAACAAGTCGAAAATTTATATAATACTTTATTAACTGTCAAATAAAAGTAATATTTAAGAATATGAATATGTTACCTAAAATATTTAGAAACCGTTAAACTTAAATTTACTTTCTTTTTAATACATGAAACATCATGCTAACATATATCTATGTACAGAAAAGAAATATTTACGCACACGAAACTGTTGTAAATAAAATAAATATTCAAAAATATGAATATGTTATCTAAAATATTTAGAAAGCGTATATGCTTCCTCTATACGCGCTTTCTTTCACATATTATGAACATTAGAATATGAGCTTTTGTTTCTAAAATATTTTCAAAATTCTTAATCACTAACGCTTTTCGATTTTCATCGTAAAAGGTAGTAAAAACAGCAAATTCTCATGTATTTCCGTAACATAAAGTATGTCAGTAATTAAGTATTGAAGCCTTCATAAGAAATATAGCTTTTTTTTTTCAAGATGTCTAAAAAGTATATTTTTGTTGTCGAACGATCTGGAGGCCAGTCGCTTTAAAGAAAAAGAAGTATAGAAATAAGACTTATACTTTTAAAAGAAAATACTTAACCATTACCATGCTGGACACGATTGGTTCTTCCTTTGCGATCAGTGTAGATTATGATCAGCCTGCACATCCGTGCAGACTGATCATGATATTCACTGTCTGTCATTCAGCCAGTAACTTTTTGGTATATGCACCCCGTTTCATAATTAATAGTACTCTCCAAATTGAAAGATAGACAAGTTCATTATTATAATTTAGCATGGTAAGGATTAAGTTTCTTATATCGTGCTTAAGGTATTGGACCCCTAATAGTAATGTTTTAAAAATGGCATTTGCTTGGTATATTCTTAAAGTTGACCATGTTTCACACTGTGTTGCAGATTTTAAACAACTTTTACCGTGCCGTTTTTTGTAAATTTTGTACAGTTCATGGTATTTCCTCACGCTCAGGAAGAGACAAAATTCAATGTGATGGCCACTATCTAAAACGTTTGCAGAGAGTTCATTACAACACTAATTTTGATAAAAGAAACATCAAACTATTGTTAAACAATTATAAAACACAAAATAAAACTTTAAAAATCATTTTTGTCTAGGGTGCCTCAAGTAAACAGATTTAATGAGACAGAATTCTAACTCCAACATTGAAAAATTAAAGTCGAATCCGGCGGGTCTGTTTTGAATTTTGCTCAATTCATTCAAAAATAACCTTGGGGCAATAGTAAAACCTCCTTGCATTTCTTCCACAATATGTAATCTAAAGAATAAGGGCAAAATAGAGAACTTTTACCGCACGTAACTCAGTATTTTTAAAAATGTCTAACTCTACCCCTCCTGATTCAGAGGTAAATTCACATTGAACAGCAAAAAATTGCTTATAAAATGAAAATTTTCCACTTTTGTACAATTCACCCATAATTAGTCTTGAAAGAAGTAAAAACTTACTAGAAAAAAAGGAAAACATGGAGAAAAAAATTTGGTCCCAGTGGGGTTTGAACCTACGCCCCCCTGAAAATTGCAGTCAAAGAAGTTTTATGGTAGGAATTGAATACTCTTCAAAAAGGAGATACTCTATTACGGGTCCAATACCTTAAATAGAAATATCATATTTGCATAACTTGAATAAGTGCTGCTGACAAATACTAATACCATAGTATACTTTAACTATAAATATATTGTTACAGGAAAACATTAAATAACAATAACTTCAGCAAAATCTCAATTTTAGAAAAGCAGACTTAACTAAGTAATAACTGAAGTTTTTTCGTGAAATTTGGGCCAGGATCTTTACTCAGTAAATATTTACGGAACAACTCTATTCATGATGTGAATTCTAAATTTGTACTGATTTTTCCTACATTCATACGATTCATGAAATAAGGTAAAAAATCATAAAAAAAATTCCTGAAAGGGAAAAGACTATATAAGGACAGAAGAAAGTGAAATATATATAATATTACAAAGCAAAAACCATAAAACCATAAAAATACCTATCACTTGTAGTAAGTGGGGTAACACTTATTTTTTATGACCCGGTTTGAAAAAACACTGACCGGATATTGTTTAACCCTAGGCAATATTGTAATGCACAATAAAAGTCAAAGGGTAATTTTAAAGTATTTGTTACAATTAAATTATTTTATGCTTTATGTGATTGTGTGCAATCTTGGGACTAAAACAAATAATTATAGATAACGCAATTTTTTAAACGAATGATTAGAGAATGTACCAAAAAATATGCATTAATTTAAGAATACAGAATATTATTACATACTCGTTTCTATTCCCTGTTAAGTTACACTGGTACCGGAAACGTCAATATTTTTCCATACACTGACGCCTGAATTTCATATCGGGTGCGTGACGTAATTCAGTGTTTGTTCTTGCACTATTTTTTTTCTATTAAGTCCAGTATTGTCAATTCTATTCAGGCTATTGAACAAATGTATGATATTTGCATTATATTTATACGTGTAGATGTGTATGTAATAAAAAGGTTATTATCTTTGCATCAGGAAATATGCACTCGTTCTTCAGCGGAAGCATATTGCGCTCCTTCCGCTGAGAACTCGTGCATATTTCCCGATACAAAGCTAGTAAATTATAAATATATACAAAGGAGGTTCGGAAAGAAGCAGAATTATCAGTTCATCAAGGCTATCTTTCAAATTAAAGTTTGGTCATATTATGAATAGTAGAAAATGATTTTTTTTTGCTTCAAAATTATTACAAAATCCCATATGAAGAAAAAAAGATGACCGCGTCGGGTATCGGACCCGGACCGCCGCGGCAATAAAAAAGTCTCCAGATCGTTCGGCAAAAAATAATATAGGTATCTGGAAATTAATCATCGCAATATTCCTCAAGGATGCTTTGAAACTCAATTACTGACAGACTATATTTTACGGAAACACACGAAAATTAGTTCTTTTAAGTATTTTTTTGCGATGAAAATTAAAAGCATTTGTATATTTAATGCGAACTGAACACTAAATCCTCCATAGCGTTATTTTAAACGACATACAAACTGAGAATTTGTTGAATAAACTAACTTGGAAACTTGGATCTAGGTTTCGGCGTTTCTGAGTTCAACAATAAATTTGTTTTAATTTGTCGAATTACAATCTCAGTTCTTTTTTTGTCAATGTGAAGTTGCCTACAATTCATAGGCTTTGAGCTATAACAATTTGTACCGACAAAGTCAGGCTAGCAGACGACAATATTTTCCGTAACAGCTTCCGAATACTTACGGATAACGGCGGAAAAAGCCGGAATTTTGAAGAAATGTTCACTGTACACACTAAAATGCAAAAAGGACCAAACAAACCATTATTAAATTTAAAACAAATTACACATAACGAAAACTGAATAATTTTTCTACATTTTTAGGGGTATCGATTTTTTGATTATTTGCGGAAAATATCTCATTTTATCTGTTATATTTGAAAAAGTCAGTTTTTTTACCCGTTTCCTACAGAGTCTATATGAACTGAGGTGGGTCTATTTAAAGTCAAAAAGGACCAACCAAATATTAAAATATTTAAAAAAAAAAATATTCATAATATCCGGAATAAATTAAACTTTAATTTGTGGGGTATCGAATTTTTGATTTCCAAATAGAACTTTTTCTATTGAAGTTTAAGTAATTTTTTCCTTCTTTGTTTATATAGGCAAATTTATCGATTTTCCGATAGATCGATGTTACTAAAAGTTGGTAATGGATTATTAGGTTTGCCAAAGAACTCCTTTGATGTCTAACATATTTCTTAATTATTCCACGGGACTTGTTAACCTCCAGTGTTTTTTTAACAGTATTAATACACTGAATACGTTGACGTCACATTAGCCTACTATAGCTAGCGCCATGCATACGCAATAAAATAGTGCTTCCTTATTTCAACCACATGATCAAATAAAAGAGATATTTGATTCTAAAAAATACAGTAAATCCATGTTTTAATATATTTAAACGCTCGAATATTTGCCGGTTAGAATAATTCAGTCGGGCATATCCTCGTGAAATTTATTTCGGGCATGCAAACTGTTCGTGGTGTTCAAATATATCAAAACATGTTTCTACGACGTATCATGTGACCGTCTCAAACTTAAATAACAAGAATTGAAAATGATGAATGTCTGAACTAATTACATCTCTGAGAAACCGTACTTAACACCACAATTGCATAATTCAAATCTTTCTGCAATTTGAAAGTGTAAGGCAGAGGAAGCTGGCTGCAACTGTCTTCCTAATGACATCGTTTTGGAAGATTTATTTTGGCGATATAACAAAAGTCAAAATTAAATGTCTAAAGTCTCTAATAGAGGTTCTGTATCACAATGCATCCAGTAAACAGCATACATCATAAACTGGCGAGCATTATTTGAGAGCAGCTCCATTTAATGCCATGTGTGCTGGTAAATCTGTTAATTCTATGGTGATACTGAAAATACAACACATATTCATCACATGTTTGACGTCGCTGGAATGAAATGAAAACCGTTACATAATTTTGGTTTAAACCTAGTGTATATCACTTTGACGATGATGTCGTTTTAAGTACAAAGACGTTTATCGAAATGACTTTTAAAGACATCTCGGTGTTTCATCAGAAGTCTGACGCTAACATAAAATGAATATTACATATATGTTGTTCCGCAAAGAAGACTGAAAACTATGTGTTATTATGCAACAATTCACTGTTCGTCACAATTAATGCATCATACTGGCTAACATCATATAGCAGTGCGATGTAAAAGAAACAGACGATGTACATAAAAGTCCTTGATAACGCATTAGACTTGAAGTAATATATCTCAGTGATTTACAGCATTATTGAATCACTCGGGCTGTGTCCTCTTGATATAATTCCTTTGGATCTAAACTACAAACTACGCAAATCACTGTTTGGGATAATTTTATATCATTTCTTAATCTAATTAGATATTGTATACTGATCAAGTTATTTTTACGATCGGAATACATTTGTACACTATTAGTTTGCGTGACTCTATGTCTATTTTGCAAGCATTTTAGTCTGAATACAAAAATCTTAAAGACCTACACCTTCTCTAAATTACCCAACATCTATATACCAGATTTCACGAAAAGAAATCTCTTGTTTTAAATCAAGTTTTGCACATTCCTATCTTTTTATGACAGCCTGACGGACAAACAAATGACCGAACAGACATAATTATGCTATAGAGTTTGCCTTCAATGTACATGTTAATGTACATTTCATGTAAATAGTACTAAATAGCAATACAAAGCCTATATTCCGCTTGGTAATTTTAAAGGAATGGTAGTAAGTTACAGACACTATCATGATAATTATTAGGACACTGAATGTGAAAAAAAGAATTATCGGATTGAAGATAAGTTTCAGAATTATCATGAACAATTTATTTTATCGCAAAAATGATAATTATTGCGTTAAATTTTTTAGCTATCTCCGGACGGAAATACGCCACCAAACCTCCTTTAAAATTTATGGAAGGGAATCTCCGCCAGGACATGCATGCTGCTAAATGACATTGCTATGTTATTTACTTACATATGCGTTCTGCAACATTGCAACTGCATTTTAGTTTATTATATTTTCCTTACAAGAAATTCATCTTTAATGCTTCTTAATGCTAAGAAAACAGTCCTTTCATGAATATCGGTTATTCTTGCATGTAATTGACAAGTGCGTTCAACCTTTTTGTTTGCTTACTGCAATATTGAAATGTATACTCATGCTATAACTAACTGTATTCTATGTTTTCTTACGCGTATTTGACGTTGTTGCTACTGAATGTAAAGAGCTATTAACAACGTTGTGACTTGTGAATATTCCGGCATTTTCATAACTTGATTGTTACTGCTTTTTGGATTTAACATTAGTGATGCTTGCAACCACTTTGTTCTTGTTTACAGTTTCCCGGCAAAAATAATATACTAAAACACATGGCTTTAATAAATATTTAAACTTGCAGTATAACAAAAAATTAAGCACGGTAGTGCATTACAACATTACAGGGAACCAACAAAAAGCAAAAATTTTAGCGCAAATTAGTATACACGGGAGACCACTCTCGACAGCAAATTCACGTGTTCGGTAGTTTCCGTGGGTTAAACGGTGAGAGAGTCTAAACTTACCCGTGTATACTTGTGTTGTTTTCGGTGGAAATTACGTCCCTGGACAGTTGAAATTATGAGTACTATTTTACTAAAACACCGTTCATGGTTCACTGATTTTACGGAAACTGCCGGAAATTCTGGTTCCCAGCTTTCTACGAATTTCATGTTACAAATGTTAAAGTCGCATTTGATTAACTTCGTGCTGCTTAGTGCTTACTTAGCACTGTTTTCGCCTTGCATACATTTCAGTCATTGCAATACTAAGAATCCATGAATTTAAAGTATAGTATACTAGTAGGGACCTACATAGAAAAGGTCTACAACAGGGACCTATATATCAAAAACAAAAAACAACGGGCAACAACTAAATGTTAACATGCATGTGTTAGTTTTATATAATGGAGGAACGATTTAATCAATTTCAGAAAGAAAAACGTACAAAACACTTAGAACTTGTCCACATAAATATTTTAATATGCCACAGAATGGATGCATTTGCCATTTACACGCAAGAATATGCGTTTTACATACATGCAGTGACGAAAGATGCAAGGTATGTGCCATTAACGGATGGAAGGTAACACAAAGACACATGGATGTTGCATTTAGTATAAAACGAATAACACAAGGCAACATGCATTTGTCATTTAGCAGCATGCATGTCCTGGCGGAAATTCCCTAAAATGCAGTTGCAATGTTGCAGAACGCATATGTAAGTAAATAACATAGCAATGTCATTTAGCAGCATGCATGTCCTGGCGGAGATTCCCTTCCATAAAAATTAGCTATTTGCGACTCATCAGTGTGTCCGAACTATACTACAGTTTAGTTGAATATTTTATACTATAAGACTTACCTCTTTAGGTTTATTCAATATTTTAGCAATACATTCTTCTAGTCTTTCCTCCAGATCTTCTGATATCTCAGAATCTTTAAGATTCGTAAATATATAACACAGAGGCATTGTAGAACTTGAACTAATCCGCTATCACGAATAAATTAATTAAACGTCCTTGATGCATATAGTAATTGTATATACATGTATAACTTTCCCACTAGTATTTAAATGTGTCGAACATTAGATAAACCTGAACTAGGACACCGGCCTTTTCATAAGTTTAAAGTAAATAAAAAATAAAGCAACTGATTTTTTTGAAGACGAGAGCGAAATAATTAACTCAAGGTCATAAAGTATCGATTACAGATATATAGCTGTAGTACTGCGATCGATTCGTGCGATGGAAAAAAAGCCATAGTGGATAACAATATAGAAGCATTACGGAACGGTAATACAATAATAAACAATGATAATATACGATAAAAATGAGTAAAGTTTTAGTTATGAATTGGATGAAACGTCATTGGCGTGCACATAATGTATTATTTGATATACACGGATTTATATTATTAAAGCAGCATGTCTGCAGATTTGGCTATAAAAAAAAATTTCTTTCAAATTGAAGTTTTAGTCATATTATGAACATTAGAATATGAATTTTTGTTTCTAAAATAATTTAAAAATTCCAAATCAAGAAAAAAAGATGACCGCGTCAGGAATCGAACCCCGGACCGCCGCGGCAATAAAGACGTTTTCCCGTCGTCGTAACCAATAGCGCTACAGCTGAGGTAGTGAATAATGGCTTCGAAATATAGATATTTATAATCGAGACAGTTCACCTGGAGTAAAAGCGTAACAAACGCTTTTCGATTTTCATCGTAAAAAAGTAGTAAAAACAGCAAATTCTCATGTGTTTACGTAACATAAAGTTTGTCAGTAATTACGTTTTAAAGCCTTCTTTAGAAATATAGCATTTATTTCAAGATATCTAAAAAAAATATTTATTTTTTTTTGTTGTCGAACGATCTGGAGGCTTGCAGCTTAAAAAAACATTACCAAATTATTAATTGGTGAGAAGCTAGCAGTACCAGCAGTAGCAAAAAGCGTGAAATTAGTTGTAATAGAAGTAGTAGTAGTAGTAATAGCAAAAATAATTAATTAGAAGTAACAGTAGCAGCAACAGGAGCAGAAAAACAACGCGAAAATGACAGTAACAGTACAATAGCAGCAAAATGGGTTGTAAAAGAAAAAAAAAAAAAAGCGCTTGAAATTGGCAGTAACAGTAGTAGCAGAAGTAATAAAAATCAAAGTACTGACAGTACAGTTATGTGGAAGGTGATGTATGTTAGTACGTGTATAAAAACGCTAACAGCGCTTTGATAGTTAGAAACCCAATACATTTAGGATTTGTTGATAGTTAGAAACCCAATACATTTAGGATTTGTTCGGCTAACCCGATATCATCAATTTGATAATGCGATTTGGTGATATAAACAGTTCTGCATTCAATCCCCTGTAAAGTAAAAGATGTTATTATTAGTAAAAGCAAGCAGCCGATAGTTATTCGTAACTGGTATAATTATATTCAAAGTATGTTGAACTAACTTTTACTGGGCATGAGTACTTGTAAGTTTGTGATCAAGTCCAAGGCTTCCTCAAAGGTGGTGATAGAATATGCCAAATCTTCCGATCTGTAACGATAATGACATCAAAGGTGGTAAATTATTCCGCATTGAACTGTACATTGTACAGCGAAAAGATACGCAATAGTTGTGAGGCAGTCTATTCCTGATTAAATCCTGCGCGGTTACATAAAGAAGGTGAATTTGATAAATCACCTTCAAAAACAAAACGTGAATCAGGCAGAGTAGCAATAAAAAAAAACTGTTCTAATTGGCAATAACAGTAGCAGCAGTAGCAAGAGCAGTAGAAGACAACATGAAATTGGCAGTAACAGTAGAAATAGTGGCAGTAGAAAAACGTGACATTAATAGTAACAGTAGAAAAAGTGGCAGTAGGAGTAGAAAAAACAAAGCAAAAAAAAAACAACGTGAAATTAGTACTAACAGTACAAATAGTAGCAGTAGCAGTAGCAGTAGATAAAAACACTTGAAATTGACAGTTACAGTTACAGTAGTAACAGAAGCAGCAAAAACATGAAATTTGCACTTAATGTGAAATAAACAGTAACAACAGCTGTAGTAGCAGTAGCAAACGTGAAATTGGTAGTATCAGTAGCAATAGTAGCAGCAGTAGCAGTAGAAAAGAACATGAAATTGGCAGTAACTGTAGCAGCGGTAGCCGTATAAAAACGTGAACTTGGCAGCTGAATATAAATTTAAATTTCTTTCCAAGTAATCACAATACAGAAATTATATGACAATGATATATGCTCGTTGATTAATTCTAGATAATTATGTGGGGTGGCCTAATTTGTGACATGAGCGCTAGGTTTGTTAAATACAACAAAAATGACATAGCATAATTATATTATTTTGTTTTCGATAAAAAAGTATTCTTATTATTATGTGTGAGAGATTTCAGGTACTTTTAGTGCTATGTAAGATACTGACGAAAGTATCGAGTGAGTGCTGAAAGTTTAGTATATATGATAGTAAGTTACTTAAGACGGTAATGGACCCGTAATGACACTCGGCAATTTCCGTGTACTTCCGTATTATCGCGCACTTCGGCATTCTTCGGACGTAAATATAGCGCAACGCTCTTATACCTTCCGTAAAGTCCGGTTGATGCCGAAATCTCCTTCGAAAAATACGTAATTTGCCAATTGTCGGGTCCACTACCTTAAGCACAACCAATTTACTGCTCGAAGCACATTGCAATTAAATATAAAACTAGAATGTGTCTGTAGGACACAGGGTGTGCCCCCCACTGGTACATTTGTCACAAATAAGGGGCAATAATTCAAATGTTTGCAGTCTTAATGGGGTATAGCCTCAACAAACATTTTATGAAAAGGATTCATTATTCTAGGCCCTATACTTTTTTGAGCTATGAGCATCACAAACAAAAAATCCACTATTTTGGCTATTTCAAGGGCCATAACTCTGTAATAAGAGCTAAAATTCTCAAGAAGAATGCCAAGTGTGCAAGGTCACATCACGTTAAAGACTCCAGCAAGGTTTTCTGAATTTACATCTAATACTTTTTGAGCTAGGCACATAATTAGGTGAAAAGTGCATATTTTTACTATTTCAGGGGCCATAACTTTAAAAATAGGGGGTGGAGCCAGCCAAAGAATTAGAGGTGTGCAAGTTTATATCATGATAAAGACTTATGCAAGTTTTCAACCATTTATATTAAATACTTTTGAGGTAGGTGCATCACAAGGTGAAAATGTAAATTTTTACTATTTCAGGGGCCATAACTCTAAAAATAGGGGGTGGACCCAAATGAAAAATAGGAGGTGCGCAAGTTCATATCATGATTAAGACTCGTGCAAGGTTTAATGAATCTATATCAAATACTTTTTGAGCTAGGCATGTCACAAGGTGAAAATGTGCATTTTTGACTATTTCAGGGGCCATAACTCTGAAAGTATGGGGCAGACCCAAATGAAAAATAGGAGGTGCACAAGTTCATATCATGATTAAGACTCATGCAAGGTTTCATAAATCTATATCAAATACTTTTTGAGCTAGGCATGTCACAAGGTGAAAATGTGCAATTTTGACTATTTCAGGGGCCATAACTCTGAAAATAGGGGGCGGAGCCAGATGAAAAATAGGAGGTGCGCAAGTTCATATCATGATTAAGACTGTTGCAAGGTTTCATGAATCTATATCAAATACTTTTTGAGCTAGGCATGTCACAAGGTGAAAATGTGCATTTTTGACTATTTCAGGGGCCATAACTCTGAAAATAGGGGGCGGAGCCAGATGAAAAATAGGAGATGCGCAAGTCTATATCATGATTAAGACTCATGCAAGGTTTCATGTATCTATATCAAATTCTTTTTGAGCTAGGTGTGTCACAAGGTAAAAATGTGCATTTTTGACTATTTCAGGGGCCATAACTCTGAAAGTAGGGGGCGGAGCCAGATGAAAAATAGGAGGTGCGCAAGTTCATATCATGATTAAGACTGTTGCAAGGTTTCATGAGTCTATATCAAATACTTTTTGAGCTAGGCATGTCACAAGGTGAAAATGTGCATTTTTGACTATTTCAGGGGCCATAACTCTGAAAATAGGGGGCGGAGCCAGACGAAAAATAGGAGGTGCGCAAGTTCATATCATGATAAAGACTCAAGCAAGGTTCAATTTATATCAAATACTTTTCGAGCTAGGCGCGTCACGAACTTCGGACGGACGCATGGACAAGACCAAATCTATATGCCCCCACCACTCATAGGGGGGGGGGGGGGGGGGGGGGCACAAAAAAATCTATAAGCAAATTAGACAATTTATTTAACAAAAATGCCATGGGTAAGCATTACGGTATTCCTAAATGGTTTTATACCAAATTAAATACATCATTTATTGATTTAATTTCAATAGTTTGATATGTTCAGTTCAATAACTGAGTAATAATAGGACTCTTTCTATGTTTTACGATTCCCATTTAGGAACTTTATCTTTAATACGCCGACCATTCTTTCTTCAGATAACTAGTTTTGACTATCAGTTACATTGAATGATAAGAAATATTAAATAGTGTGACAGCCTTATATGTTCTCTAAGGTTGTGTCCAACCTGCATTATGTTTTTGGGTTTAACTCTCCTAGTGCTTCTGACAGTCCAAGGTATACATTGTTCTATGTTTTGTATTGTTTCAGCAAAATGTAATTTCAAGTAGCGAATAAACGCAGTATGCATTTATCTATGGTGGATGATTTGTACCATTTCGTTGTCTTATTGTAATGTCACAGTGGTATTCTATTTTGATTTCAAGGTCTGTTACAAAAGTTCATGGACATCAATTTAAGATAGAGAACCCGGCAGTTTCCGTGCAATTTCGTATTCTCGTCTGTTATTTCGGCATTCCTCGGTCGTAAATAAAGCTCATACGAGCAATGGTTTCCATAACAACCCGAGAATTCCGAAATCACATACCGGAAATTAACGACTATCATTACCCGTTCTCTACTAATATGACTTCTGTCATGGGGTGTAAGCAATTCGAAGTCAATTCTCTTGTATATTCAACTTCGACAAAGTGTGTGCGTGTGTGTGTGTGTTGGGGGGGGGGGGGGGGGTGGACTGATGAGTCGCTGCTAGGTTAAGGACTAGAATTAAGAGGTCACCATGCCTACAAAATTGACCGATTTTAACAAAAGTAATGTTTTATGCAGGAACGATTGGTACGGATTGTCCAGACGGATTTGAAAGTCACCACGGCACGTGTTATTTTTTCAGTCACGGTGAAGAAACTTGGATAGGGGCCTACGTATGTATCCTTACAGTGTTTTATATCTATATTGCTTTAGTTTACTGGATTTATGAAGCAGTGGTGAACGACCTAAAATAACAACTCGATCTTTTTCTTATCGAACAAAGAATTCTGTATCTATGTTATAATGCAACAGAATCAGTGTTGTTTGTTCGGCACGATTTGCGTCAGTACTTCAGATGTCACAGCAGCATGACCACATAAAACAGGCAAATATTTGCGGGATGATGTCAGTGGTGTGGATTATAATCCGTAATTTCGTAATAAAAAATGGAAAACATAACATCTAAAACATTGGATTTCTCTTGAATAGAATAATTGCATCTGATTCAGATGCGCATTTTCACAGCGCCTTCGTAATATAATTTCTTTGCATCTGGACTCAAAACAGTGGTTTTATTCAACGACAAATCACCATTTTCGGGTGAATAATTATGTTTTACATTTGATATATAGTTACTTTTCAGTATCAATTTCATTACACTTGTTGTTGATAATGATGTTATGAGTACTACATGTATTATTATTGGTCAGACCACCAAATCAAAAATGCATGTCGTGAACCTACTGGGAAAAAGGGAAGCGTATACCTGGGAATGAGGTAATGTTTGTTCGTTCTGATTGGTCAGTCATATGAACAAACCCAAGAAATGATTTATTTTTTCAATATTCTACTGCATTTATAGTTAATGTATTTTATAATATATTTTGACAAAATTTGCCACATTTTATTGTTAATTAAAAAAAAAAGGTTTTATCAAACGGATTTCTCCCGCCATGCGAACGATCCCATTCGCACGAAATTACTTAAAAAAGTACGACTATTCATATGTTTTTGGTGGAACTAAGGAAGCTTTTGAAAAAAAAATGTTATAAGATATACAGGTTTCGATTTATGGAAGGGCGTACACGCCATAAAGTTATGATGGAATTCTATGCCATGGAAAAACAATTGGGGTTCTCTTACCGATAGTTTTCCTTATTTTTATCATCATTATTATTTGACCATCATCCTCAGCATCAGCATCATCATAATCATCACCAAGGTCATAATTATTACTGTTATTATCATTGTAATTACTATGATGATGATGATTAATAATAATATGAATGACAAAGATGCTACTTTTATTATCGTCATTATTATTATTTCATCATCATCATCATCATCATCATCATCATCATAACTTATTATTATTATCATTTCTTTTAAGGAAGCTTGCAAGTTATTTGAAGCTATGCTCGTTGAAGTTAATTCAGCCGACGAAGATTCATACCTTTCCAATAAAGCCAGGAGTCTAGGAGGTATGTTTCTCTGTTTTTCTGAAATGTTAACAGTTAAAAGGCGTTTTCTTTCTAAATATCCGTCGCATTCCAATTGCCTTGAAACCTATTGACCCCATATTTGAAATATTCCAAGTGTTTCAAAGCTTAAGCCTAATCAGCCGCGTTGCCATGAAGTAAGCCATTGCTCATGAAAACTTTGCTTCGTGACGCAACATTTAAGCCAAACTCCAACGCAGTGATCTCCCTTGCCGCTTCGCTCATTGATCAATGAGCGAAGCGGCAAGGGGGGTCACTGCGTTGGAGTTTGCATTTAGGTTAAGCTTTTGTTATTCCATAAAATGCTTTTAGTTGACGACTTTATCCGGATGTGTGACGTCATTTGTGACGGCATTTTAGTGTAGGAAGCTTCTGGTGTATACTGATAATGACTCTGGGGCAAAGAATGCGTCAAACAATGGGGTAACAGGAGAACTCCCGGCATGATTTTTTTGCTATTTATAGGTACTCGTTTAATAAACGGATTTATAACATGGCATCTGATATAAATCGCCGGTTCTTAGTTTATGCTTTATGGCAGGTCCATTTACGACACATGTTTACTAGGCTAATAGGTGAAATATTTGAAAATAAATTTCTGATGTAATGTAAAACAACGGTCAATAATCAAACCTATTGACTGGTAGTCATTCAGTAAGTGTATATTAACAGTCTGTAGGTGTTACCCAACGGAATATTATTGGATCAAACTTCTTGATGAGCAAGTTGAAGGAGAATAAGCCTATCTATAGCCTGAGACCTTCGGAACTAGGGCAATAGGTTTTACTATTGACCGGGAAGCCATTCAATAAGTGTATAATAACAGTGTTTAATTATTGACCCACAGAATATTTTTGGATGAGTCTTGCGGATAAGCAAGTAGAAGGAGAATATGTATGGGAAACCAGCAAACAGTCTCTAACAGATACCGGATACACCAACTGGGGTCAGAATGAACCTGATGCTGTAGGCACAGAAAACTGTGTGTTCTACGCTGGTTCCAGAAATTATCAGTGGGCAGATGCTGAATGTACAAGGACGGAAAACTACATTTGTGAAAAGAAGTAGGTAACATTTCTTTCTAAGAACTATCACTAATGAACAAGAGATGAAAACAGAATAGAACAGAACAAACTATTTATTTAAGAAATGATTGCTAATTTTTTATGCGTTTATACGGGTATAAACTGCATTGGGACTGCCTGCAAATCCGTGGATCACGCTTGTATTTTCGTTTTTACAGTAGCTTGCTCCAAAAAATAAATGGTTTCTTTCCATCAATTTTTATCTTTACCGTCAGAAAAAAAGTTTAAGCTATGATAAAATGTTCTTTTTGAAGTTTTGGTGTCCAGTATTGAAAGAATGTTTCGTTGTAAATGAAAACAGATGTTTCGTGCAATCTCGCGAAATTGGCCTGCCTTGGTATCAATACACAAATGTTTAACACAGTTTTCTTTGCCTACAGAATATACAGTGATTGTAAATATTTAGATATAGGCATTATATATAGCGTATAATATGTCACCATAAACGACATGAAGAGGAAAATGATAGACATATGCGTAAATATGAGAGGGTAAACATACTGGTACACCGTAATTTATACAGGAACATTATTTTTGTACTCGCTGAAATGATTTCACAATATAAGCCGCGCCATGAGAAAACCAACATAGTGGCTTTGCGACCAGCATGGATTCAGAACAGCCTGCGCATCCGCGCAGTCTGGTCAGGATCCATGCTGTTCGCTTTCAAAACCTATTGCAATTAGAGAAACTGTTAGCGACCAGCATGGATCCTGACCAGACTGCGCGGATGCGCAGGCTGGTCTGGATCCATGCCGGTCGCACACCCATTATGTTGGTTTTCTCATGGCGCGGCTCATATATTTTAATAGAAGATTTAACAACAATTTATTTAATTTATTAACATTCGTTAAATTTATAAACTTAAATGTATTAGAACAACTCAAACTACAATGTACATGTAAATACTGTACGAAGTTCTACTTGATATATAGTAAAGGAAAACATTTCAATGAAGAGATTGAATGAGTGTCAAACTGTAACGCAGTAAGAATAGAAGAAAAAAAACACTATTTCTGACTTCGGTTGTTCAAATTGTAGGCTTTATGTTCACTTGCGCAGGGTATCTGTAGCAAGAATGATACTAGATCATTGCATAGATTAGTTTTTATATATGACTAACGCGAATCGTTGATTTGTCCAGAAATCTCAATGTGGTTTGTATAAACCCACAAAAATAACACCCAGTCCTTAAATTTATTTTTTAAAGTAGCTTACTACATCTTCTTCGTAAATTAGAAAGTTATCAGATAGAACAGCTAAAATGATCAGACAAAGTTAAATTGTTTTTGTTAATTACCCCTTTTAACAGTTAATGGTACTGTTCAAATTGAAAGATGAACGTGTTCATTGTAGAAGTTTAGCAGGGTAAGGGTTATATACAAGGGGAAAATCGCATAGTCAGTTCGACCAAGTTTTGTTCTTCACCATGATTAATAAATAGAGTTTTAGCTCTTTTTGAGTGTTCCTTCAAATTTTGGCTGCCGATTTTCAAACTTTTTTTTTGGACGACTACATTTTGTTTATTTCGAACGGCCACAGATGACAGGTGCGATCTCGCGAAAAAGGACGCCATTGATTTCATTGCACCAATGCTGTTTATACGCACATTTATACTATTTTCTTTCTAGTAAACAAATTACACAGTGAAAGTAAATATTCCTCAATAGTCATAGTCGGCGTCAAACTATGGTCATCAAATTGGTCTTACCGATAGTGGAAATCAAGCTTACGTTTACGCATATTTGTTTTATTTTTAGAGCCGGTGGCAGTGTCGAGGTCATTGGATGAAAAAAATATCTACGGTTTTTTGTTGTTTATTTGCAGTATTAAAAGTTCCATTGAAACAATATTTTGTCATTTTATATTCAACTTTTCTCAGAGATGAAATCCACATAGGCTACAGACTCCAAATCACTAATCCCCTAATGACCACAAACAATTAACCCTCAATGAAGTTTGACGTCTGTAGACTAATGCTTTCTTCAGTTATCGATCAGAAACGGACACACTGACAGACGTATGGTAAGATAGGGGCATAGAAAGAAGGCCAACTATTTACTGTGTTTATGCCCACCATAACCGTGAAAGGCGATCTTTAAAGACCCACCACTGAATATCTATTTTCTATTGTCCCATGATGATAATTGCCTCTACAAGCATCTTCTTTTTTACAGGTACAAATTAACACTGACATTTTTGATGGCCAAGACTTGAATGTTTACTGTCTGTATGTTCTGTTGAATTAATATATGCACATTTTATGTATTTAGTAAAGTTTAGACCAAAATTTCTTTTACATTGTAAGATATTTGTTTAACTATGTTTATACTTGTTGACTGAATAAAAACGCTGAAAAACTTTAGCAGATAAATCTCCGAAATTGTCAACTTGTCATTTGAGGAAATCTGTATTTCAATTATATTATCAAACTGATTTTCATGAAGTTCATGTGGGGATGTATGTCACTAGATTGTGGTGGACCCTTAAGCGATTTTTCCCCGACCTCCCCGATAACAGTTCAGGTTCAAAAATTAAGCAGAAACCGACTTTCTGTTGTAAACAAGATAAGATCCAACCGTTCGTGTTGATAAGTGTGTGCTCCGGCAACAATGCTTGTGTTGATTTCAGCTATTCTCATATGTGCAATAGGTAAAACGTTTTCTCTGAGATTTTTTCGTACTTAAATGTTTCAACTTAAATGATAACAAAAAGAAACAAAGAATGATAACAGATGAAGTTTAAATTTTTCGTTTGAATTATGATAAGATTAGGTGCTTCAGTCGCAGTTACCATGCATTGGAAACAATAAATTTGCAACTATGCAAAATGTTAAAAATTGCATAATACTATCAATGCAACGCAAGAATTAAACATCATATATAAAGAAGACTGATGCATATATTGCTATTAAATAATAGCGAAGTGACATAGACTGGCACCTCGGAGCTTCCATACATTAGTTGTTTGTTTATAAGCTTATTTAAAGTCCTCCAGAAGACTGCTTGTAATGTTAGGGACAGGATAGTGTAAGATACAGAAGACGCTCCAATTCTAGTAGCTTTCCTGGTTTTTTTTATCGGATCAGGTGTAAAGCACCCGTACACGGGACTTATCGCACTGTTAGTATTTTTTAGTTGGAACAGCTGTGGCTCGAGCTAGCTTGAAATACGTAAGTGTTTTACACGCTTACCACTTAAATTTGTATAATTAATGGATGCATAAAGTTTCCATGACTTTCTGCATGTATATGACGGGAAAAGTCTGAAACATGACATTTGTTTATATGTGACCGCAGCAAGAAATGGTATCCTGGAAACTTCCGTTATAACCAACTGATGCCATTTCCTCTCTCTCTCTCTCTCTCTCTCTCTCTCTCTCTCTTTCCTCATGCAAATTGCAACTGTTTGCAGTTAGAACTTGGATTTTGAGGGATAACCATTGGTCAGTAAACGGTAAAACTTCGGAAACAATTCATGTGGTAACGTCTTAATGTCTGCTTCCATATTGGTTTAATTTTCCTATGTTGTTTATAAGAAAATATTTACCAGAACCGTTGTAAATCCTTATATTTCACAGAAAGTACCATTGCAGCATGTCCACATGGCTTTGAAATTAATGATGGAACTTGTTACTTCTTTAGCCATGGAGAGGAGACTTGGTTCGGCGCATATGTGAGTGCTTTGTTATTTCTGTGGTCAAAGAGAGAGAGAAAGAGAGAGAGAGAGATTTAGTTCGTCGGACATGTACGCGTATTGAGAGGAGACTTGCCAGGCGCACATTTTAGTGTTTTGGATCGTTTTTGATCACGGAAAGCAGTAAGTAACCTGTAAATTACCTGTAAGTGCTGTTAGTTTGGGAAAAAAGACTTAGTTTAGCGCACAAGTAAGTACTTTCTTACTTCTGTAGTCCCAGAAAGGATACTAAGCTCGGCACACATGTAGATGCCTTGTCACTTCTTTAATTAAGGAGGGGAGACTTGGTTCGGCACACATGTAAGTGCAAACTTAGTTAAGCGCACAATTAAATACTTTGTTATTTCTTTAATCAAGGATAGTAGACTTAGTTCGGCGTACACTGGCGTCGATTAACAAAGTTATTTCTTGCACAAAACACATTTATCGACCAGAATGCGTGGATCCGTCTTGTCTATCGTTAACACGAGGTCAGTTGTAAACCTACCCTCTATCGGTTAACTTCAGATCCTATGCGTAGCCTTAATAGGAGATGAATTTTATCACATTGAGGAATCATGTGTCTTTGGGATTGTAACCATCATATGAAACATTTCTCTTTGTTGCAGGAATCATGTAAATTGTTTGGTTCAATGTTAGTTGAAGTAAACAGTGCCGACGAGAACATATATCTCTATAACAAAACTTCTACATTAGGAGATTCGAGTAAGTTTATGAATTGTATATTTGCAGTATTTTCCATTGCACAGGATGTCCAACATTGTTTTCGTAAATATAATCTGATTTTACCCCCATATATGGCACCACATTTAAATACTTCGCTACATTATAAAGCAATCCAACTAGTGTTTTGTAGAATACTTGAAAATGTATGATCTATAACACTTACCCTGCTAAATTTCTACAATTAACTGTTAAAGGGGTGCTTACCAAAAAGATACTGACTGAATGGCGAACAGTGCAGATCGTGATCAGACTGCATGGCTGATCATGATTTACACTGGTCGCAAAGTCAGAATCAATCTTGTCCAGCATGCTAAGGGATAAATTCTTTTGAAATAATAAAACAAAATATCAACTGCATATGAGTTAACATTTCTTAATATATCTAAACTTAATTTGGCTTTAATATATACGTCATTGATCGGCTAAAAATAAATCTTTCAGTTTGAGCTTTGAGCTGAAATGAGAACTTTTTTTCACATTTTGATCAGTTCTTAATTTTACATGAAGCAGCAGTTGTACGCCTTCCAGTGGCCTATCAGCAGTTTATGACTGCACACTGTACAACACAGTGCAGCAAGTTGATCCAGACTAACCAGATATACCCTTTATTTCACTGCAATATAGTTACAATTTGAAATATTTCGTAACTTAATAGACCTATGCACGACACCTTCATTCGAAAGGTATCAGTATCAGACCATTAAGATTATAAAAAAAATAACTTTAGGTATATTTTATTCTTACAGATTCTTGGTGGATGGGCCTAACTGACAAACTAGTTGAGGGAGAATATGTCTGGGAAACCAGCAAACACGTGCTTGTGGTTGACGAGTATACAGACTGGGCTGTAGGGGAACCAAACAATCACCATGACGAAAATTGCGTGAAATTCGCGCATTCTAAAGGATTCTTATGGCAAGATACAGAATGTGACGACGAAGAGCATTACATTTGCGAAAAACTGTAAGTATAGATTCCTCGTCTCTTGTCTTACAGCTATTTAAAATTATAACTTGAGTACTATAGTGAAACCATTTGTTTGCCTTTAGTCAGACATGTGTACTGTGTTACGGTTAAATCTGGTATTTGACTTTCAACGAAACATCTTGTATCTATCTTCATTTGTGAAGAATATGTAACTATGGATTCTCCGTCTCTTGTCTCGTTGATATTCATAAGTTATATACGACGATCAGCCTCGATACCATATGAGCCGCACCATGCGAAAACCGACATAGTACACAGTGCGGATGCGCAGGCTGGTCTGGATCCATGCTTGTCGCAAATGCACTATGTTGGTGTTCTCATGTTGCGGCTCAATTATGTTTGTCATTAGTGTGACCTTTATACTATTTAACGGTTAAATCTGGTATTTAACATTGAATGAATCAGAACAACTAAATGTTGCCTTTCCATGAAACCTGTGGCATTATCTTCAGACTTGGTCAGTAATTAGATGGCAGAGTGTTTCGAGAATTTGTTTGATTTTACAAGAAACTTATGCAAATTAGTGCTAAATCTTTGATTTGCGGCCATAATAGTTACTAAGAGACACCGCTGTAAAACGAAATGGCATTTTTCCATAGTCAAGCAAACTATTTCAATTTTATAAGGTTACTTTAAATATTTTGAAATCTAATTCTTCTTGCATTGATGCTCTTCTGTAATGATTGCATGATTATACTCTTAGCAGAAGCTCTAGCTATAAGATGATAAAAAATGGCTTTTACTGGATAAAATAGTTCGATGAACTGTACTTTTGACTTTTTCAGGGACGATAGTGGAGAGATTGTTGGATAATCATGGCGGTGATGTTGGAATAAAAATCGTTTGTGATTTTTGGATAAAAATGGATAAAATATAAAAAAAAAACTGTAAAACTTTAGTATGGCTTTCTGCTTTCATCAGCTTTTGAAAATTGAGATTCACTACGTAAATTGTTCTTATTTGTGTCCTTTATTTCTGTTGAATGAATTTTCCAACGCTTACTGCAGATACAAGGGAGATAATCTAGTTAACTGCTTGCATTTTTTGTAATGGGTAAGTTCAGAGTACAACGCTGGATTAACAAAGTGTACGAAATGCCCGCTACCATCTATACGAGTTTTCTTTCCATCCTTACATCAGTCGAACCTTACCTCAGATTAAAGCTTGCATACGAAGTAATGCAATTTTTTATTTGAAAAAAAGTTTTCTTTGAAAAAAATTAACAAATTTCTAAGATGTAGATACTTATGTTGTTTTTTGTGAAATTTAACAGAAAACAATTATTTAAACCCCAGTTACGTTGTAGATTGGCGTACTGATACAGGTATAATGTTGAATTTGACAATTTAAAACAAATCATATAGTAAATTTTAAACTTTCCCAATTAGCTGGTTAACCACACATTCTACATACAAAATGAACGATTGTGAACCCTTTGCAGTCAAGGCAAACTACACGTCCCGATGATATGGACTAGATAACGTCAGACAGCAATCTCATCAATTATTCACAAATTCATATAAATATAACATTTTTTGTGAAAAGAATGCAGTTGAAACTCATATTCTCGAACTCGCTTTTCTAAGAATAACTTGAAGAAGTACTCGAGTCCCGTCCAGTGAAACACGTGCACTTAGAATCATCTGTAAGTCGAGGTTTGAATCGCTCGAACAGTTATAGAATTCAAGATACCGAGTTTCAACAGTATATATTTATTTTTTATGAATTTTTGTACTTACTTTTTTTATATAAATACTAAATAGGAAAATGGCGCGAAAAAAAATGGTAGTCGCATAATGGCGGATTCAGTCCTTATTTTTTTTTTATTCATTTCTTTTTATTTTTTATTTTATTATTTTTTTTTTGCTCTGTAGAGCTATTTTCCTTATTTTCTTTGCATTTTTTGCTGAAATCACATGACAGACCTATGCTCGACCTGTAGGTAGCATTTTCATAATGAAAGGATAACATGACAGAATTTGTCATGGATACTTAGATAATACACCAGCACTGCAATTTGGGGTCTCATTTTCAGCTGATTTTGCAGTGTGTGCGTATGACTGAAAATATTTTTCTTGCATCAAACATGACCCCCACTTTTCTTTTGATCCTAATGTGTGCTGCAGCCATTAGAAATATGTCAATTTTATATATAATAAAGAACAGCTATTTAGTGTGTTGTAACCTAAAAACGCACATGAACGTTTGAATCTGGACGTCTGGTGAAAGCAGGAGTCTGTTAAATACGACGAAGGGACCTTATTATTCTTTTTTAATTTTGAACATAAATCTTTTTGGAAAAGTTATCATTTTAGTTCAGAAAAATGAAATGCGCAAATCACGATGCATCATAATGTTAGTCAAGTATAAGTCTTGCATCTCTTCGTTAAAATTAAATGGAGTGAATATTCAAATAACAATAACTTTATTTTTTATATTATCATTTCTAATGACTGCCAGACCTGTCCATGGCTACAGAATGAATATTCATGCAAAGTTTCATTACTCTCTGTACTAATTTAATAAATCAGTTTAACATTTAAAAAGTTTCAAAGTTTCAAAGTTTATTTAAATTAAATCCAGAAGGTCATTTAACCCATGTGGCACAGATTAGCAACGTCATACAATTGATTACGAATTTGAAATAAGATACACAATGATACCTACTAAGACTAACATATCTATCGCAGAATATATTAATACTTTACAGTGATATAACGTATGCATCTGGTAGATGTATACATGTAGTTAGGATAAACAACTGTTTAGGCTACAAACTAAAACTTTTTTGAGCTTTATTTTAAGAACTAGGAAGAAAAGTGATATGCAACGTTGTACCAAAAAAAATTCAATATGGCCGTTAAGATGACCAGCAAGGTGTACAAATTATCATCGTGGTGTGATTAATCAGTTATTCTTATTTTTAATAACACTAAACTGTATTTCATCATGCAACTGCCATGCACACACATTTGACAATAAGATACTAGTATATGATTCAAATTCGCCATCAATATATAACCAAAATACATTTTCAGACAAAAAATGTTTCTATCATAAAAATATATCATTTAATAATTTTCCCCTCAGAATAATATTGAAAGATCTATTATATATATTCTGGATGAAATATGTCAACCTATAACACAAACAGACACATTTCCTCAGGGGCGTAGGGACGATTTTAGTATTGGGGCGGCAGAGGGGTGGTTTTGGGAGGGGGTGTCCCCCTCCTATGAACGGGGTCCGGGGTGGCCCCTGGAAAATTTTGCATATAGCTAGAGTAAATGGTGCAATCTGGCGACTTCTTGGACTGCTCAGTATCTGTTGAACATACTCGTTTTTTTTTTCGAGTTTTCACCCATAATTACAGTTTACTATGTTTAAACACTGTAATGGCGGTACGATGTTAGATACGGACAATGTCTTGCCAGGCTAAAACCAGTAATGTCTAAGTAGGGGATCAAGCACAAGACCCTGACTTTTAAGGGGTAATCTAATCCTTATAGCATTTTAGTCATTAAATGGCATTATAAAGGTAAAACGCAATTCATTGTTTTCTTTGAACCATTGAGGGTTGAATGAACGGACTTCAGGGTTCTTTTTACCAAACGATCGATTTGGAAATGCAAAATTGCGAGGGTGATAAGCCTTTTATATATTTATGTAGAAGCTGTAATACTTGTTAATTTAACTAGATCTGCAAAATCTATGAGGATTTTTCTACATTTGATGCGTTGAATTAAATCATTAAGATTGGTTTCTTTGATATTTCGAACAATATGTTTAAGTGTCAAAATATTTAATTTAATATATTTTATGAAAAGTCATCTAAAGATCCCGATTTGCGTTTGTGATTTACTCAAGATACTTACCACTGTCGGCAGAATTGGAGACACAACATTAATTACAAGTGTCTATAATCTGTTCGGCAGTAAGCAATTAAATACGATTATCGCCTATAATCCGAGTCTGCGGGGCGTGAAAATACCGCGGCCTTGGTCGTTGCGGATTATCGATTTTGTACAATACCCTGTCACCTAGGTGATCTAGGAAGGTGCCAGCGATATGACAAAATTCTGTGTACATATCAGTCGCCGATGCACTTCATGATAAATGGAAGACCGCTGTATTTATTTTCAATTATATTTTCTAGCCTTTTCAGAAATTTACGAGTTCGGCATTTCGCCGCTCCTCGAAATATTGGGGCGGCGGGCGCCGCCCCTGCCGCCCCAGCTCCTACGCCCTTGTTCCTATATTTGGAACGCTATAAGTCAAGCTAAAATTGACAGTGGAAGGCAGATGTAAGAAGACTTGAACTTTAACGTAATTTCATACATGAATAAATTTAAACAAGATCTGCACCATCGTTCCGCCCATCTTGTCCGAAAAACGAAATGACAAGGTTGACAGATGGCAAATCCGTTTGGATGATGTGGCATTACATTCTAACACGACCTAGATACTCAATTCTATAAACAAATTCCCAACAAATACAAAGATGGAATTTATTACTTTTGAAATAATTGTATGATAAAAATACTATCTACATGTATTCACTATGGTAAATATAGTAAGCTACCTCTTAATTGAAAAGCTTTTTCGATGTAACATGCGAGATTTTTTACGATTTTAGCATCTTCTGAGTTTATAAATTGAACAAATTTATACATACTAGGTCTTTTCCAAAATACTAAAACTTTGTTGAATACAGGTCATATTCAGCCAATCTGCACAGTCTGATCAAGATCTGCACTGTTCGCATTTCAGACAGTATATTTTTGTACAGTTAATGATAATTGTCCAAATGTAAATATGGAAAAACGCCGTCCGTTAAATCCAAACAGGTGTAACGTGAAATTGTTGTTTACATATGTTTCGTTTGTCCTTGAATGTATATATTAAGATTGTCTTGTTAAAGGTATTTTCAATAAAGCTGTTACAGTTTGTTGTTAACAAGTAAAGCAATACACGGATTTACACACAAGTTTGTACTTACATTTTTCATTTTATTACAAAAGTGTTTTAAAACATAATTCACACTCTTACATCGAAACAGTACATGTGTGTTCACAAATAAACATTACAAATGATTATATATTAAATTCATCTTCTTAGTTTTTTCTTCACTTTTATGAAAGGAGGAAAAGGGTAAGATTTTGTTAATCTCGTTAAAAAAATCCATAAAAATTCAAAATAGCTTTTACGCATGAAAACCCGGGTTCTGTTTCATGAAACCTACCATGAACACCTGGGTCCTGGTTAATGACGCCTACCTTGAACACCTGGGTCTAGGTTAATGAAGCCTACCTTAAATGCCTGTTCTGGTTAATGAAGTCTACCATGAACACATGGGTCCTGGTTTAAGAGGCCTAGGCCTACCTTGAACACCGGCATCCTGGTTAATGAAGTCTACCATGAACACCTGGGTCTAGGTTAATGAAGCCTACCTTGAAAACTTTGGACTAGTTTAATGAAGCCTACCTTGAACACCTGTTCTGGTTAATGAAGTCTACCATGAACACCTGGGTCCTGGTTCAAGAGACCTACCTTGAACACCTGCGTCCTGGTTAATGAAGTCTACCATGAACACCTGCGTCCTGGTTAATGAAGTCTACCATGAACACATGCGTCCTGGTTAATGAAGTCTACCATGAACACCTGCGTCCTGGTTAATGAAGTCTACCACGAACACCTGCGTCCTGGTTAATGAAGTCTACCATGAACACCTGCGTCCTGGTTAATGAAGTCTACCATGAACACCTGGGTCTTGGTTAATGAAGTCTACCATGAACACCTGCGTCCTGGTTAATGAAGTCTACCATGAACACCTGGGTCTAGGTTAATGAAGCCTACCTTGAAAACTTTGGACTAGTTTAATGAAGCCTACCTTGAACACCTGTTCTGGTTAATGAAGTCTACCATGAACACCTGGGTCCTGGTTCAAGAGACCTACCTTGAACACATGTGTCCTGGTTAATGAAGTCTACCATGAACACCTGGGTCCTGGTTCAAGAAGCCTATCATGAACACCTAGGTCCTGGTTCATGAAGTCTACCATGAACACCTGCGTCCTGGTTAATGAAGTCTACCATGAACACCCGCGTCCTAGTTAATGAAGTCTACCATGAACACCTGGGTCCTGGTTCAAGAAGCCTATCACGAACACCTGCGTCCTGGTTAATGAAGTCTACCATGAACACCTGGGTCCTGGTTAATGAAGTCTACCATGAACACCTGGGTCCTGGTTAATGAAGTCTACCATGAACACCTGGGTCCTGGTTAATGGAGCCTAACATGAACACCCGTGTCCTGGTTCATGAAGCCTACCATTAACACCTGGTTCCTAGTTCATGAAATCTGCCATGAACATCTGAACCCTGGTTCATGAAGTCTACCATGAACAACTGGTTTCTGGTTCAAGAAGCCCATGAATACCTAGGTCCTGGTTGAAGAAGCCTACCTTGAACACCTGAGCCCTAGTTCTTGAAGTATAACATGTACACCTGGGTGCTGGTTCAAGAAGCCTATCATGAACATCTGAGCCCTGGTTCATGAAGCCTACTTAAGACAAAGTTAGTACATAGGAGTTATGTGTTTCAGGGCATAATTTTTGATAGATTCATTTTAACCTGTCGGCTATTCTTAAAATCTGATTGTAAGTAAAATGAGATACATCTGTCATATAAATAAATAAATGACACCTTTAAAAGTCCATACTTAGGAGAGAACTTTGGACGAAACGTATTAACTTTAATGAAACATGTCCAGTTATTCTTACATTTTCACTCGGTTATAATATTGTACCTTAATTAACTCGGTTTAAAACGCTATTTCTATGTTATACTGAAATGAAAGATGAGCCATTGATATTTACATGAGGTGAAGGTGAACCATTAATATGTATTCACAGGATTAACAAGCCATTCAATAAAAGTGGAGGAAGTTATAAATGTATGATATAAAGTTATTTACATTATTGCCTTTTTTCGTTTTTTTTTTTTTTGTATGAGCATCACTTTGTGGGGTCAATAAAAGTTTGAATATATTTTACGCTCCATTGATTAGATAAGTCATATACCTCTTAACATACTTTTGTCATTAAACAGAATATTTAATTGTAAAATTATACGTTCACATTATGATGTGTGGAGGGCGACTGCATACCTCAAACACAAAATAAATTTACATTTTAAATCAAATGTATAATAATGATTTTCAGATGTCGGTGAAGTACTCCAGATTAAACACTGCTGAAGATGGTGAGTGTTTCTTTTCTTTTACCTTTTTTGTACGCCGGAAGTGACGTATTATGTGATGGCGCATGTCGTCTGCATGTATGTCTGTCCGTCTGTAAGCAGTTGTGTATCCACTCAATAACTTAAGGTGATGTCACTTTTTGAATTTCCGGTGAATAACAAAAAAACAAAGAATATTCAGTTCTTTCCAAAAACCGTTATATTATCATACAACCAAATAGTTTCCTTTGTCTACCAGAAAGGAACAATTCTTTTATCTTAATATTGAGATTTGGTACCTTTATAACAGACAATAAACTAAAACAATAGACATTCATATGTGACGTTGGTGAGCTGAACAAAGCAATTTCAAGCACAAATATTAATGTGGAATGTAAAGTAAGTTACACACTACAATATCCGTCCAAGATACTTTCAAAAACAATGCATTTGCAGAATAGAGGGATAAAAATAATTCTGACAGCTCGTGAAAACTAATGACAAATTTTGACAGGTATATGATGACTCATGACCTAATTATTTTTTTTCTTTTATTTCTAACTTCCAGTTTGATTTTCATAAAATGGGTATTCTTTATTGTAGCTTACAACTCATACATTAAAACAATAAAAGAATATATTGTTACCTCACTGTCGTTTTGTCTATCCGTCTCTCGTACGAATTCCTATTGTTTCAGTCATTTGTCAGTAATTAGAGCAACTCACAGTGTTGCAGTCATACAAAACACATCCCTTAATTTCACATAGATATTGAGGATTTATCTAATGAGCACATGTATTGGAAACACAATTTCAGTACCGACTGTGTATTGTAATAATGCTAAACTATCTCAGCCGTGACGTCTCCTTAAGAATTCTTCGACCTATGATTTTCAAACTTGATACGTATATTGCTCTTGACTGAATGTTCATGGCCCCTTTTGGTTTTGACTGAGGTTTGTGAGTTAAAAGACAAGATCACTATGATTGCTATCACAAAAACCAATTCCGCATAAATCTTACGTTTGTTTCAACCTGTGATCCCCGAAATCGCTTCCCGTAAATTTTCATGAAGCAATGTTGGGTGAGATTTTATAACGTGAAAACTTCTTAAGGTTTAGCAGTATATCACAAAACAACAGATTTTTTGAAAGAATGAACAGCATCTTGATACACAACTTATCTGTCCAATACATGTTTTACTGTTCTGTCCCACAGAGTTGGATACTTAAAATATTCTGAATGAGTTGTCCCCTTTTAAATAAGAATGTCATTTGTAAACAAATAAATGTAAACAATCGTCAAAAACGATGTTTTACTTAGTTATGTAAAGTTTAAACACTCGCACGATGTTGCAAATGCATCAAAACGAAGACGTGTAACAGCTTTTAAAAAATGGTGAGTTTTTAAAGTTGCTGAACTGTCCAGAAGTGTGGCCCCTTCATGCAGTCCCTTTCCGGAATTCAATACATATATCAGTAAATTGACAATGGTTTTGTAGAATAATATAAATGTTTTATACGCCGTTAAATTTTCAGGTAAAACAATGCTTTTTAGATTTCTTCATGGATCAAAAGTCAGTGTTATGGCGACAGCAAGTGTAAAAAGTATTCCACTCAAACTTTTTAGAAGGACATTACCATGATCTATTGATCGTCGTCCAACCGTTGTCCATTCTGAACTTTGACACGATATTATGGCTTTTTTTAAAGCTCACGGTCATGTTGAGTCATAACCTAGACCGGACCATAAAGTTTACAGCTACGGTCTAAGATATATAAAACTACATTATCAATTTAGTCATGTATACACTATTTCATCTTCATTTCTTCGCTAACGGTCAAGAGTTATGGCACTTTGATTATTACAGAATTGTGGTATTGTATTTCAAAATGCTGTACAGGAAATATATCTTGTGGAATGCAAGTGAAATATGTTAATTTTGTTAGAAAATCTGCGTGAATATGTTGCATAATTATTTAAATTGTCTGAACACTGCATCTCTCGCACTTCACGATGAATTCAATCAGCGGCGCCATCTGGTATACCAATCATTGCTAGAACTATTTTTTTTCTCACAAGTGGCGACAAATAATGTCCATATTCCAATGTCATATCACGCACTTCCTCTCCCTTTACAGGAAAATGCACTTTTACTAAAATAGTTCTCTTGCGCCTCTGCGATTTGACTGGAGCAGACGACAAAACTTAATGAAACGATAGTAAAACTGTCTGTTTTCATTAAAGCAAATATTGATCCACAATCTCTACTGACGTAAAGATAATTACTGGAAGAGCATTTGTCTGTGATTTACAGTATTTTATAAGACATGTTACACATATCAAACATTTATGTTTAAGATTGTGATCCTCTCGTTATTACACATTTGATTGAGACTGAATTTCTGTTGTTACATTTGGAAATAACGTGGTTGTAAATTGATATACATATTGAAAATATTTAGGATTACAGCTGTGTTCTTTGTACTTAAATGTCTTCTTCCTACCCGATTAATTTTGGTATGCAACATTACAATTGTTTTCACTGGATTTTAATTACCGCGATGGTATTTAGCAATATGTTGATCAATGTCAAGTTAATGAGACCTTTATGTATATTTTGTTATAACACAATGCTACGTATATGATTAAAATTATTCTTTTTTTATATTGTAGAGATATTTCCAATTCTAAATGCTATAAATATCTTAAGGCGTGAAAAGGATGTATATGTCTTTGACAGTAAATGGCGTTCATCTGTGCGTATTCGTTTTTATATATCACTTTCGGAGATGACATTTTTGTATAAACAATTAATGCAGAGGCATGTGGGTCTTATTCAAATATTGCGTGATAAACACATCCATATTGATACTGGTAATAATAAATGAAATGAATGATATAGAATATCACAGGACTCATACTACATTGTAAACAAGTGACATATACTTTCTATTGTGCTGAAGAGATTTTATGATATGGAGTTAGCAGATGGTAGAATCTTTTTTACAAGTAAGTGATCAATAAAATAATGTAAGTTAAGGCTGTTGCCAATACATATTTACTTTGTCGGCTTCTACTGTCCGTCTACTAAGCCTGTTTTACATGTAAAGTGAGTGTTATAATATTCATATTCTCCGGTTTGTCCCGACGGGTCTGTATTACGATAGGATTTTTGTTTAAAAACCGAAGCTTTCGAATATCATGGCAGCTTTTTTACCTGGCTTTCTGTGCGAGCAATTGCAAATGCATAAGCAAGCTGGGAACCAGTTTTTTTTTAATAATAATAAAATAATAATAGTAATAATAATAAAAAGACAACAACAGAGCAACTGAACCTTATATAATATTTGCCAGGCCTCAATACTGTGAAGGTTGTATGTGAAAATCACTTAGATTGAGTTCTAGGTAAACTGGAAATACTTTGCGTTCTTTACTTTATTGTTTTCCTGCTTATTTGATAATCAGTGCAGCTAGGAGTCGAATCCGCGTCGACACGTTGACTCTATTTTACAACTAAAATTCAGCTGCTTTTTCAACTGCCTTTCTGCAGTTGTCCGTAGGATATATTTTCTTCCCTGCATCATTTCATTAGATTGTTTGGAGAGAGAAAGAGGGAAAGACAGACAGGCAAAAAGGCAGACAGAGTATGTATGTATGTATGTATGTATGTATGTATGTATGTATGTGTGTATTATTCTGTCAGATAAAAACCAAAGGGTGCGTCTCTAAAATATAGGACAAGTTTGATGACCAGCCACGAAAATTGAAGTGTCACCCCAATAACTCGAGTAGTTTTTCTTTGATCTCAACTGTAACTATGCAGGAGATGTTTCATTACGAACTCGGTGTTCAATAACCAGTCAGTTATAGCTTTCATTTCTATAGAAATATGTCCCTTGAACTCATGACAATTGCAGACAAAAATCAGTATACGTACAACTAAAGTATTTTGTTTCTGATCTAAAAGAAATACTTTAAATGGATGGGCAGTCGGTGACTACGTATAACCTTTACCATGAAATTACAAGAAAGGCTGTCAGACATTCACTGGAAGGAGAGAGATAGAAAATTAGGACACAGAGAGAAGGTGCTGGTGGAGAGAGCGAGATGAAGTGAGAGTTGTTCAGTCTGGAACTCTACACATCAGTTTTTCCTGTTTTAACTGTATTGCAGAGATATCTGGGAATCATTCTGAAGAGGACAACTACAATGTCGATATAACAACATTGACGGATGACGCGGATTTCAAGGAGGAAGATGATAACGATGATGAAACATATACTGTCGAAGAAGCAGTTGAAAAACTAGGGATCGGATGGTTCCAGTTTCGGCTATGGAGTATCACTGGCCTTTTTTCGGTGAGTAACACAAATTTGTTTTTATATATGTTAGTCGCGATAGATTTACGCGCTTTTAGATAAGCGTTTATTATTTACCTACAAATTTCTGTTTTAAATACAGCATGCATTTCACTGACCAACATTAAACAATATTCAATCGAAAATGAGGTAAAGAGGGTGTTTTTTCCATGGATCAAGAAGTTCCCCATTTTTAACAAGTGTTCAGTCTTATTTATTTAAAATTATAGTCAATTTTAACTGATATAACACTAGGTATATGTTTATAATAAAATGGTCATTAAAACAATACCGTGAACTGCAAGCAAGGGCAGCATCAGAGTCTCCTAGGCAACCCTAGCCGAATACACCCTTGCAGATCAAGATACTGGTTATAATAACCCTATATATCGAATTTCATAGGCGGCTGATGCGTGTGAGATGATGTTATTAGCGGTGCTGTCTCCTGTGGTTAGGTGTGAATGGGGACTTACACAAGCACAAGTTGCTCTGATTACCACAGTAAGTAAATATTCCATATCTATTCATAGATGTAATCCGATTGTCATGATAACTTTCCGAAACGGTAAATATGTAATTAAACACTCGCATATGTTCAGTTTGACTGAGTAGTTTTTAATCGCTTTGGGGTTAAGGTGCTAACGTAAACGAAGGAAATGTTACTAAATGTTGTGTACGTGCCAGTGAGGCTTGGAATCTCATGGACTTTATCATATATGGTATGTCACTACAAAGGTCAGGTCAGCCCAAATTGTAAGTCTTTTTGTACTCGCAGCCGTGAATAAACGTATATAGCATGCATGTAGGCTTAAGTACATGCTCGCTTTCTGGAGCAATACATTCAGTGATATTGCATATGTGTATTAGAACATAGTTGGGTACTTAAATTCTCATTGTGAGGAAGTTTTATGAACGGGTAATTATAACTTTGATTTTAAAGGCAAAACCTTGCATAGCTATGGCCGCCATTTTAGACACTTTGTTAATAAAAACGTTGCTTAATTTAATGGATTTACGAAATTGACGCTACATTTCGGCAAAATGATTGAGCACTTACCACCGTTGTGAAATTTAAGGTAATGACAGTTGGTAACTTATGACCGTATGATTGCGTATTTCGTCATCCTCCGAACATAACGGTAAATGGATTTTTGCCATGACAACCGAAGAATGCCGAAATCTCACACGGAGAATACGAAATGGAACGAAAATTGCCGACTGTCATTGCAGGTCCACTACCTTAAATTAAAATGAGCCGCGCCATGAGAAAACCAACATATTGGCTTTGCGACCAGCATGAACCCAGACCAGCCTGCGCTACCGCGCAGTCTGGTCAGGATCCATGCTGTTCGCTAACAGTTTCTCTAATTGCTTTAAGCTTTGACAGCGAAAGCATGGATCATGACCAGACTGCGCGGATGCGCAGGCTGGTCTGGATCCATACTGGTCACAAAGCCACTATGTTGGGTTTCTCATGGCGCGACTCAGTTAATTAATTGGGCAATTACATTCCTGTTTTCATCCTAATCTTGTCATAAAATTGAAGAAGCAGTTGCTACTATTACTCTTGTGTTCCAACAGGTTGTGTTTGTTGGTATGGGGACTATGTCACCTTTCTGGGGAATGATAGCGGACAAATACGGAAGGCGGAATGTACGGTATTTCCTGCTTACTTTATGAAAACAAGACAAAAAAAGGATTTCTCTGTCTAATTGAAATTATCCCAGTAATACCTACATAGAATAACAATGTTAAAATCCTCAAGGTGAAGTCACGTCAGTTCAGTAGTAACTTTTGTTAAAAAATGACTCAGAATATCATTTGATATCATGGGTTGAAGGTTTTTGTGTTTATTGTAGTTTAGAATCAGTGCACGTATTGTTATGAGCTGGAATAACTAACATTAAACTTAACTTAATGATCTGATCAGTGATGTCAGAATTCAGGACATTTGCTGCTGAGGATCACTGTAGTAATGCGCGCGTAAACGAACTTTTGAAGTAAAAGTCCTGATGCATTATCAGATAATGAGATTTAAAATTATCAAAATATTTGAACTGAAAGTGTTGCTACATGTATTCAGTCAAAGTAAGCGTATTGAAGGTACAATGTCACGTTTCTATTGCAGATATTGTTACTGGCGTCATGGCTTGTCTGGTACTTTGGATTGCTGACGTCATTCAGTCCGTCATACGCTTGGATTCTTATACTACGTGGGCTAGTCGGGGGAGGAATCGCCGGAATGCCTCATGGGTAACTTAAGTTTCTCATACAGAATTGTCGTGTAAATACCCCTTGTAAAAGTAAGTATAAGGCACAACAAATTATAGGCAGATATTTGTGGTATTTTCATGTAAACTTAAGTATTCTTCTTCGTTAAGATGTTTTATGATAATTGTTATTAATATCATTACCATCATTATAAATGTTGTTGTTGTTGTTGTTTTCATATATTTTTACACAAAATCGTAAATATTTTTTTGACAAAATAAGAAGTTCATCCATTTCTTTCTGTTTTGTTGACGAAAGCATAAAATATGTGGAGTGTCCCACTTACTGAACTGTACGTTTTAGATGAGTAATGCGCGATTGAAACGGGTTAGCATATTTTTCTGTTCATGACCATGGTTCTTATAGTTTACCTTGGGTAGGGATATAAATTGTATAGTGGCATTTTCTTTGTGGTCTGGTACCACTGATTTTTTGACGGATTTTCCGCGCACACGATAAAGGGCGTCGAAGACAGCAAAATGAACGCTTTCCTCTGCACAAAGCGTATGCCATCCGTTCACGGTACTTTTCTCAAAGACTTGACGCCAACTGCGGAAGTGTGTACATTATCTGCGCAGTTTGAGTGAAGTGTTTGAGAGAAGTACTGAAAACTAATGGCAGACGTTTTGTGCAGAAGAAAGCACTCATCATACGAGCTTATTGTATGAAAATCCGTCAAGTAACTATAGGAAAACTGAATTTAGGCAAACGTTTGCCCGAATCGGGACGTTTTCTCCGCGTGTTTGGTATCCAAATGACATAAAGATAACCACTCTTTTTTGACTAATACAATAATTGATATAAATAAACTTTTATAAAGTTTAATGCTTTTAATTCAATTGTGCGGTTTTGTAGTTGTTGTATCTTTATTTACATGTAATAAATGTATATAAATGACAGCGCACATGCTGTTATAAATAAATCTATTCAATGTCCTACTTTGTTATAGGTTCACACTTCTGACAGAGTATCTCCCGAAGAAATATAGAGCCAAAATACTGATTTTCGGGTCTGTAAGTAAATTTGCTACATATCTTAAACACGGAATTTATCTCTGTAAAACACTATACATGTATTTAAAATCATTTACCGAGGTCTATAGTTCAACGTTATGTTTGTATTGTTAGAGGCCTCCAAGGCCGAATGTGGTTAAGGAAACTGAGACCTCCAAGTGGCAAAGGTAGAGAAAGCTTTCATAGCTAATTGGTTATTGTAGCGGTGGCCTTTTTTGCCGTTGGTTAGGTAGCAGGGGTCTCCACAGCCGGGTGGTTAAAGCAGCGAAAGTGTTCGTGGCCGATTGGTTATTGTAGCGGGGGCCTTCGTTGCCGAGTGGTCAAGGTAGCAGGGACTATGTTGGTGCATGGTTAATGAAGCAGACTTCGAATCACATGCCACTGAAATCACTGGGATCGAACCAACCTCGAGTTTTCGTGTGAGGAAGCCATCCAGACGTCTTGCGGAAAGGCATTTGTTCTTGATATGCCCGCTCATATCTGAGTGTCTGAGCCATTAAAACTGAAACTCGCCACATAACATAAATTGTGTCGTAGTGACTTAAACCCAACAAACAAAACTTGTATATTGTTATGGAGCTGCTGCTGCCATGATAAATTTTTTGTAGAACTTATTGTACTTTCTTTATAATTTCTTAGAAACGCTTTAAGTTTAAGTTTATTCTTATCTATTTTAGCTGTGTTGGTATTATATTAACAATATTGTCACCATTTTAGCCAGATTTTCACTTTCAATGCTGTTTTGTCATTATTCTAGCAGGATTTTCACCATGTTAGCAGGATTTTCACCATGTTAGCTGGATTTTCATTAAATCCTAACGTTATAACTTATCAAAATCTATCAAGTTCGCTTACGGAGGACTTTGCACTGAACTTATACAAGAAGGCGCTGTTGGCTGCTCTGCGGTGCTCGTGCCCGTTTCATCCCGGTATAGCGGCAAACGCCTTATTCAACACCTTATTCAGTCTAAAAGAAGAATAATTGATTACAGAATATTTTTAAAGTAGTGATATTACAAATGCAATAGAACTAAAAACTAAAACGTTAATCATTTCTTTTATCTTAAAATAAAATTTAAACGCCAGACTGATTTTAGCTGCTAAATTAACCCTTAGCCTGCTGGCGGCAAGTGATTCTGCCTATGCGACCAGTGCAGACCAAGATCAGCCTGCACATCCGTGCAGTCTGATCATGGTCTGCACTGTTCGCTATTCAGTCAATAATCTTCAGTGAACACCCCTTCGAAAATTAAATGGTATTGCCCAAATTGAATGATGGACCAGTCCATTTTAGAAATTTAGCAGGGTAAGGGTTAAAGTCATTTTAGCTATCACGATTGAAAGCTGTAAATTTTCCACAGAAAAAAAAAGAAACAAAAAACCGTCTCGATATTATTCAGAAATAATATTTGCCAATGTATCAGGAAACGTGTCTTAATTCTGGGTTAGACATTTTACACTAATTGAGTTGTTCAGTTTGTCAGCTTCTTTAATGGAAACACGTTCTGAGATCCATTCCTGAGGAAATTGATTATTTCAGGACGATCATATCTGTAAGATATTGCAGTAACATTTAGGATGTCTTTTGTTAAGGTAATGGATCCGTAACAACACTCGGCAATTTCCGTATACTTCCGTATTATCGCCTAGGCACTTCGGCATTCTTCGGACATAGATATAGCTCAACGCGGATATCACCTTCCGTAAAATACGGTTAATGTCGAAATCTCCTAGGAGAATAGAACTTTTATTACGTAATTTGTCAGTACGGGTCCGCTACCTTAATTTGTTTTCAATATTTCGATATGTCTTTTTACAGTAGGAGGCAGGCAGTTTATACTGTTTATCAAATTATTATAATTATGTCTTTATCTTACTTGATTTAAGGTTGTGTTGAGGTTTTCATCTTTCATAATCATGTAAAGAAATCATTTTAATACAAAAAAAATTTGCAATTTGAACATGGCTTTGTTTGCTGTTCAGCTAGGAACTTTTCTTGCAATTTTAACATGACTTTTTGGGCTGTTCTGGTATGCTGGGCAAGAGGAACGTTTGCATGGCATCAGAATCCGTGGCACTGTTTACATGAATTTTTTTATGTTTAGATGTACTTGGCAACAGAACCCGTGGTACTGTTTACATGACTTTTTTGTTTAGATGTACTTGACAACAGAATCCGTTGCTCTGGTAACATGACTTTTTTGTTTAGATGCACTTGGCAACAGACGTGACGTATAACTGGAACGCCTTTGGCGGGCCGGCGGGCGGGCAGGCACCGTCCACAAACTTTGTCCGGAGCATTTCTTCTTCATGCATAGAGGGATTTCAGTGTAACTTAGCACAAACGTTATCCATTTCATTCGCAAGAACGAGATCCCTAGGTCTAAGGTCAAGGTCACACTTACGGGCCAAATGTCGGATACAAGAATGACTGTCCGGAGCATTTCTTCTTCATACATGGAGGGATTTGGATGTATCTTAGCACACATCTTCACCACAATGAGACGGAGTGTCTTGCGCAAGAACCTGGTCCCTAGGTTTAAGGTCAAGGTCACACTTAGAGGTCAAAGGTCAGATTCAAGAATTACTTTGTCCGGAGCATTTTTCTTCATGCATGGAGGGATTTTGATGTAACTTTGCACAATTGTTCACCATCAGTCCATCATAAGACGGGGATGGTTCAACAAGAACCAGGTCCCTAGGTTAAGGTCACGGTCACACTTAGAGGTCAAAGGTAAGATACAAGAATGACAACATTGTCCGGAGCATTTCTTCTTCATACATTGAGGGATTTTGATATAACTTGGCACAATTGTTCACCATCATTAGATGAGTATCATGCATAAGAACCAGGTCACTAGGTCTAAGGTCAATGTCACACTTAGAGGTCAGAAGTCAGATACAAGAATGACAACTTAACAAGCTCTCGACGGGCGTATCTTGTGACTATGGCACCTTTGTTTCCTGTTTTGGTATGCAAGCTTACATGAACGTGTACAATGTTAACAACATTTTTGCTGTTTAAGTATGCTGGGCAACATGAACTTTTGCAATGTTAACATCTCGTTGTTTGCTGTTCAGGTTTGATGGGCAACAGGAACATTTGTAATGCTAACATGGCTTTGTTTGCTGTTTAGGTATGCAGGGCAACAGAAACTTTTGCAATGTTAACCTGACTTTTTTGCTGTTTAAGTATGCTGGGCAACAGGAACTGTTGCAATTTTAACATCTCTTTGTTTGCTGTTCAGGTTTGATGGGCAACAGGAACTTTTGCAATATTAACATGACTTTTTTGCTGTTTAAGTATGCTGGGCAGAAGGAACTTTTGCAATATTAACATGGCTTTGTTTGCTGTTTAGGTTTGATGGGTAACAGGAACCTTTGTACTGTTAACACGGCTTTGTTTGCTGTTTAGGTATGCAGGGCAACAGAAACTTTTATAATGTTAACATGACTTTTTTCCTGTTTAGGTATGCAGGGTAACACGCACTTTTGCAATGATAACATGACCTTTTTGCTGTTTAGGTATGCAGGGTAACACGCACTTTTGCAATGATAACATGACCATTTTGCTGTTTAGGTATGCAGAGTAACACGCACTTTTGCAATGATAACATGACCTTTTTGCTGTTTAGGTATGCAGGGTACCACGCACTTTTGCAATAATAACATGACCTTTTTCCTGTTTAGGTATGCAGGGTACCACGCACTTTTGCAATAATAACATGACCTTTTTGCTGTTTAGGTATGCAGGATAACACACACTTTTGCAATAATAACATACCTTTTTGCTGTTTAGGTATGCAGGGTAACACGCACTTTTGCAATAATAACATACCTTTTTGCTGTTAAGGTATGCTGGACAACAGGAACATTTGCTGCTATGTTAACATAGCTTTGTTTGCTGTTTAGGTATGCTGGGCATCAGGAACTATGTTCGAGATATGCCTTGCCGCCATAATAATACCAAGATTAGGCTGGAGATGGCTTCTCATTCTTTCGTCTGTACCATGTCTAGTCATAATTATCCTCTTTAGGGTAAGTGCGTATGCTGTCTTTCTATTTTACATGACCTCTCATTATAATTTTCCTGTTTATTATAATATATATGTAGTTTCTTTTCACCCATATGGGCCTCCGCGGCTGAATGATAAAGGTCATTGATTTGGAATCATATGTGCCTCGCCGCTGTGGGTTCGAATCCTCGCTTGGGTTGTCACCTCTTGTAGGTGTTAAGCGGAAATGGCCAAAGTATGTCATCTGCGCTCCTCGCTAAATTACCCGATTCTGTTTATTGAGTTAGACGGTGAAAGGGAGACAACTGTGTATAGCGTTGATCTTAATAAACAAGGGAAGATAACAGTATCGATTTTTATCCAATTCTTCAGTATGAGAATTCATATGAGGAAGCCACAGTATGACGTAACATTTTGTCTGTGTTACTTTAAGGCAAGCGAAAGAATCTTTGCCATCTTGTCATCTTATTTTATTCACGATTGGTTCGTCATGAAATAGAAGGAGCGATGACAACATCAAATTCCTTATGTGGATAAACTCAACGTTTGTTTTTGCAATGTTTCGAAATTACTTATCCAAGGATGCAGCATTCAAATAAAACTAACAACAAAGAAATAATGGCATCTATTCCTTTATAAATATCTATTCTGTGTTTAATGATTTTGTACACTCGCAAGTAAATGGTAAGAAGGCTGATGGTTGATTTACCTCATATAGATTTGTATGTACCTCATTCGACACCTGATTTGATACTAACATAAACTAATGCCATTATATGACAAGAGACATGGTGAAATATCTTTATATTGCAGTTTCTTCCACCATCTGCGAGATTTCTTGTTGGCGCCGGGAGGAAACGAGAGGCACTGAAAGTGTTAGAAACCATGTCAAGATTAAATAAATCAAAATTACCGGATGGTGAGCTCGTCCCAGAAACACAGGTATTTCAGTAATAGACTTTAATGCTTGCATAGAAACTACTTTTTTAACAGGAGAAAAAATATGTATTACTAAAGCAATTCACAGGCTGTTAATACACATTTTATCTTTTTGAAATGCTGTGCGGTAAACACTCACAAAATTATGATATATTTGCCTGTTGTGCAATTATATTGATCTATAGAACTATGTCTAGTATAAACTTTAAACAGTTGCAGTCATATCACTATTACTTTATGAGCACGTGCAATATTATTAATCAATATCAATTCAATAATATATAAGTTATAAAAATGATAATTATCAGATCAATAATTAGATGCTATTGTAACACACAACGCAATCCAAGCAAATTAATAGCAGACTAGGGCCATATTCCAATGCCAGCCCAGAACAGTGTTCTAAAATTCTAGAGTTATCTTTTATTTGTTGACAAAGGAATTAAATATTACACTGTTTCGCTCTGGTACCCAGCATTACTGAGATTATGCATATATAAAGTTGATATGAGCCATGACCTGCTTTCCATTGTCGTAAATATATTTCACGTGACTTCTTTGTCTGCGCCAGGTTTTATTTAAATCAGTCCGCACTAAACATCCCGGAACCCCACTGACTTAAAAGTGTGTACAAGATTTTCGGATTCATCAAACGAATATGACCTAGGTTTGTCCATACCTGTCCATGAGCAGCAATGAAATGTGTAATAGCCGACTTAAACCGAACTGTATCATAAAATAGCATTGGATGGACGGACGACCGATGACGGAAAGTGTTAACGCTATTCTGTTTTGAAATGTTGATGCAAATGAGAGAAAATGTTAAGCTTGTCGTGATTTTCGTGCACCTTATTATCATTTTGTTCTAAGGATATTTAACTTTCAGGAGGAAAGAGGAAACCTAAAACTTCTTTTTTCTTCATCCTACAAGCGAACAACTATACAGATGTGGTTTTTGTGGTTTGGTACGGCACTTACGTACTATGGCATGGTGCTCGCGAGTGCTGAAATTTTACAACTTCATAATACAAAAGAATCTGGTAAATACGTTTTTATAATTTATGAACTTTAAAATTTGAATCAGGTGACAGAATAGCATTGAATGATATCCGTAATAATGAAACTTCAATATTGTGCAAACAAAGTATGTTTTCAGTTATGTCCAAGATACTGATGAGATATAATATGTAAATAACTTTGAATAAGAAATAAATATATAAAAGACGAAAAGTGTGGCTGTGACTGAACACTTAACATAAAAAAGTATTTTTCGTTTTTTTTTTTTTTGTTTTTTTTTTGTTTTTTTTGTAGGAGGCGAAGCGTGTAAGTGCAATTTACTGAAAAATGACGATTACGCATCCATGATTGTTAGTACCCTGGGGGAGTTTATCTGTGAGTATACTCTGTGTCCATGATTGTTAGTACCCTGGGCGAGTTTATCTGTGAGTATACTCTGTGTCCATGATTGTTAGTACCATAGGGGAGTTTATCTGTGAGTATACTCTGTGTCCATGATTGTTAGTACCCTGGGCGAGTTTATCTGTGAGTATACTCTGTGTCCATGATTGTTAGTACCATAGGGGAGTTTATCTGTGAGTATACTCTGTGTCCATGATTGTTAGTACCATAGGGGAGTTTTTCTGTGAGTCTACTCTGTGTCCATGATTGTTAGTACCATAGGGGAGTTTATCTGTGAGTCTACTCTGTGTCCATGATTAATAGTACCCTGGGGGAGTTTATCTGTGAGTATACTCTGTGTCCATGATTGTTAGTACCATAGGGGAGTTTATCTGTGAGTATACTCTGTGTCCATGATTGTTAGTACCATAGGGGAGTTTTTCTGTGAGTATACTCTGTGTCCATGATTGTTAGTACCATAGGGGAGTTTATCTGTGAGTCTACTCTGTGTCCATGATTGTTAGTACCCTGGGGGAGTTTATCTGTGAGTATACTCTGTGTCCATGATTGTTAGTACCCTGGGGGAGTTTATTTGTGAGTATACTCTGTGTCCATGATTGTTAGTACCATAGGGGAGTTTATCTGTGAATCTACTCTGTGTCCATGATTGTTAGTACCATAGGGGAGTTTATCTGTGAGTCTACTCTGTGTCCATGATTGTTAGTACCATAGGGGAGTTTATCTGTGAGTATACTCTGTGTCCATGATTGTTAGTATCATAGGGGAGTTTTTCTGTGAGTATACTCTGTGTCCATGATTGATAGTACCATAGGGGAGTTTATCTGTGAGTATACTCTGTGTCCATGATTGTTAGTACCATAGGGGGGAGTTTATCTGTGAGTATACTCTGTGTCCATGATTGTTAGTACCATAGGGGAGTTTATCTGTGAGTAAACTCTGTGTCCATAATTGTTAGTACCCTGGGGGAGTTTATCTGTGAGTATACTCTGTGTCCATGATTGTTAGTTTATCTGTGAGTATACTCTATGTCCGTGATTGTTAGTATCATAGGGGAGTTTATCTGTGAGTATACTCTGTGTCCGTGATTGTTAGTACCATAGGGGAGTTTATCTGTGAGTATACTCTGTGTCCATGATTGTTAGTACCCTGGGGGAGTTTATCTGTGAGTATACTCTGTGTCCATGATTGTTAGTACCCTGGGGGAGTTTATCTGTGAGTATACTCTGTGTCCATGATTGTTAGTACCATAGGGGAGTTTATCTGTGAGTATACTCTGTGTCCATGATACATATACATAGAGAAATGAATTCTGAATTGTGAGTATACTATATGTCTATGACTGTAAGTATACGTCAAGGAGAGTTGAACTGTGAGTATACTATATGTCTATGACTATAAGTATACAAGGAGAGTTGAGTTGTTAGTATACTATGTCTCGACTGTTAGTATACAAGAAGAGTTGAATTATGAGTATACTATATGTCTATGACTAAGTATACAAGGAGAGGTTAATTTTGAGTATTCTATTTGTCTATGACTATAAGTATACAAGGAGGGGTGAATTTTGGGTATTCTATATGTCTATGACTATAAGTATACAAGAAGAGTTGAATTATGAGTATACTTTATGTCCATGACTATAAGTATACAAGGAGAGGTGAATTTTGAGTATTCTATATGCCCATGACTGTAAGTATACAAGGAGAGGTGAATTTTGAGTATTCTATATGTCTGTGACTATAAGTATACAAGGAGTGGTGAATTTTGAGTATACAATATGTCTATGACTATAAGTATACAAGGAGAGGTGAATTTTGAGTATTCTATATGTCTATGACTATAAGTATTCCAAGATAGTTGAACTGTGAGTATACATTAAAAGGACAACTATGTGTCATATTTTTAGTGCACAAGATAATATGTTACATTTTGTAAATATAATGTTCTTCTTTTGAAATCAAAAGATGTGAAGACAATGTTATTATTGTTTTGATTTTGTTTGGCACGCAAAGGGCAATAATAATTCTTTATAACGTTTTCCATAACGGAATTGTATTTTTAAGTTCTGCTTCGAAGAAAAGAGGGCGTATATATTACTTTGCTCAGTGTCAGTCGGCGGTCCGTCTTTCGATAGACCACTTGGTTTCGGATTAATAACGAATGATTGTTATCACAATTACGATACTTCTGATTGTCTGTAGTCAGCAGATGGTGCAAAGGTCAGGGTCACAGTGATTTTGAGACTGAAAATGGTTTCCACTCAATATCTAAAGAACGCTTCGGGCTATTGTAATCAAACTTCGTTGATGGATTGCCTGTAGTCAGTAAATGGCTCTTAAATATTTTCATGTCACTGAAACCTAGAGGCGGAAAACGGTTTCTGCTCAGTAACTATAGAACGCTTTGGCCTACAGTCATCAAACTTCATTTTAGAATTACTTGTTGTCAATAGATAACATTAAATGTCAAGGTAATAGTAACCTTGAGACTGGAAAAAGTTCCCTCTATCCAGCGACAGAACGCCTTAGCTAGTACAGATGCCAGACTTCTTAGGACTATTGAATGTGGTCAGTAGACTACCTGTTAGCAGGGCAAAGATGAAGGTCAATATGACCCCGAAATTGAGAGCTGTTTCAACTCATCTACGAAAACGGAGTTTGATCGTCACTCGTGAAACTTCATAGATTTATTGCCTGTGGTCATTAGATGACTTCTGCTATTAAAGGGGTGAGGAGTTCAAGGGTCTAGGTCACAGTGAAAATGGTTTCAGTTGTATAATTAAAGAATACTTTGACTGTAGGATGGTTGTCCGTAGCTGATGACCCCTAATGTTTAGGTTGTTTGGTCAAAGGTTAGTATCATAGCATACATATTTATATACGCACTTGCCTCTGACAGGCCATAGTGTTGGATGGGGGTCTCATGTGTTTTATAAATAGCTCTTGTTATTTAAGAGTTTCCTTTATTGTAACTATCGCGATGCTATGAATTTACATCTGATTGTTTTTATGCTTTATTTTGCTATAATGACTGTTGAATGATGCCTAAGTTTTAATTGAAATGTATCAAATTCTGAAAGAGATAACGATTGAGGGCTAGAACAGTTGATTGGTACATCAACATTAACCACTTGGCTACGGCGACTTAGTTCTTTTTTTAAACACAATCCATTATTAAAACCATTATTCATACAGTATCTCGCTCATTTGATCGTGTTTGTGTACACATTTTTTTCAGCACTACCCTTGAATATGTTACTCATCGACCTCATTGGGCGGCGATTTACTGGTGCAGTTAACTTCATGGGTTGTACCGTGTTCTTTCTTCTTATACAATTCCACGTGTCACAAGAATTGCTCACCTTTTTCATCTTCATGGTTAGAGGGTTCTCCACTGGCATTTTTAATTTTGTTTACATCTATACATCAGAGGTAACATGTTTTTGTTGTTGATGTTTTTTTGTGTATTCAACAGTATTGTGTTCAACATGCATGTATTTCATGAAGATCAATTATTCATCTCAAAACACTTAAAGTTTAAATCAAGGTTATAACATATTTTCTTACTTAACTTTTTGGTCTGTGAACAGGTTTATTCGAATTCTCTTGGAGTTTACGATACTTACGAAATAACGTGTTTTAATTTTCTGTATAAGCACGGCTAAGAGGTTATACATTCTAGGGAACTATTTCATGAGGGTGCAACTCTGTGCACATAATGGCCGATTCGGATACTTCTTTAAATTAATTAAAAAGTATATATATCTAATTTTAGTAGTCGCAACATGTGTGTCGACATGACGTCACCGTAATAGTATGCTATAAAAAATAAACACCATTTCTCATACAATCATGTTGTACTGTCGACAGGTGTATCCTACTTCAATACGTGCCTCTGGTCTAGGGACATGTTCCGCTTGTGCTCGTATCGGGGCAATGATTACACCTTTTCTAGCACAGGTATCCGTACACATTTTATTACTTATCTCACATTTATTCTCATATCAATTTTTGAATATAATTAGCCAAATAAGTTGTAATGAGTAGTGTGGCTTTTAAATACATCAAAATTCACTACTTAAAATGAGTATGTCGCATGTTCATTTTTTACTTAGGTAAAGCGTGTTATTTTGTCGTCACTAGTCATTATTGGAATCGGCTTAACATCAAAGTTGGCTGGCAAACCTTTGCAGCTTTGATTGTACCGATAGGTCCATTATTGGTCGTAAAATGCGCAATGATGGGTTAATAGGGCGTTTCACTAGAGAAAGCGGATTCGAATCCCGGCGGGAGGGAAATAAGACTGCATCTCTTAATCTCATGCTCAAGACATTTTCAAGCTCGGACAATATAACATGTAAGAACCGCTTTTACAATCGGCTGAAAACAAATAACATTTGTAAACAAAACCGCTGCTTTTTCAGGTATTATTAGACGCTTCCCTGACGGCGGCGGTGTGGGTTTATGGAACTATTTGTTTGTGTTGCGCTATAACAGCAGCATTATTACCGATTGAAACAAAAGGAAGAGCTTTACGGGTTTGTAAAAACATCTGCTTTCAAAAGCTTATTCAAATAAACATGCTTATCAGATTTCTGTTGATATATATTAACATTTTATTAATTTGATTTAATTTAAAGTGACATTATGCGTATCTTACTGCACATAGTGCATTTTTGGTGAATGTTCTATAAAAGCAATTTTCGCTTTAGAAAAAAAGAAATCGGACTAATGAATGATTGTTCTTTTCTTCAATATTCTATGCAGTGATCTCCCTTATCTATAGGTAGAGATTTCTAAAGTTGAAGTGAAGCAACTCCTGCGTACAGTATGACTTTTCTTGAAAAGACTACCCCAATCAAAATAAGAAAAGTCATATTTGGAAAGTTATTAGTTCGTACTGGTTAAAGGAAGAGTTTCGTATATTGGATTAAAAGATATAATTTCCTCCACTCTTTTTACAAACACATCTATTTCGGCTGTATTGTTACTTGAAAATGCGCATAATTCCACTTTTATAATTATTTCTCTTTTGGAAACTGTTGTATTCTTTAAAATTACATATCTTGAAAGCCATACAATGCTGTGTTCAGTTTCTGTGGGTTCTTACGTTGCTGTTGTTAAAACATACTTACCTACAGCATATAGTAATAAATAATATTTTAGCATTTAATATGTGACATGTAAACGGCAGCGAAAAAATCGTAATTTCTAGAATACTTAGGAATTCAGTTACTGTTTTGTTATTGCAGCAAGTGGTGTCTTGATTGTTAACACGACAGGTTAAAGTTGGCTCAACAAAAAGTAGATGCACTTCAAGGACGGAGAGACGCATAACAGGCCAAAAAAGTTTCTGCTTTGGTCTCTGGACGTTCTCTCTTCGTACAAGTTGTTGATGCTGATGATAAAACAAACATACGTGATTGCGAACAAGGATTATATCATCAGCTTAATGTCACGTCATTTTTGGCATATTTATGGCAGAATGACACGTTCGCAAAATTACATACATTTTGTATTTAGTCATTGATCTCTGCATCTGTCTGTGTTATTTGCATGCTATGTTCTGTTTTCCTGCATAAGTTATGTTTTAAAGATAATTACCCACAGTATTTTAGTATCACTATGGTTTCATATACATTTTGTGCAATCGGATGATCAAGGGTAGGAAGCTAATAAAACGTAACTTCAACACACATGATATTTTACTATTGATTGTACCAAAATGCCAAAATGCATGAAGGCTATTGAGCTACTGATAATGAGTTAGAGTGTCTCGTGGGCTTTATTGTTGCACAGGTTACATAAATGTTAACACGTACTGACGTCAACGTCATATACAGCAACGTCAATATGGTCTATCATAAAAAGGTTAATAAAATGCTGGTATGCGTTCTGACCGAAATGGTACCCGTAGTTTCATCACTTTACTAGCAGTGTCACAATGGCCAGAGGAAAGGCACACCCTCAGCCGTACATACACTTGCAATTGATGATTGTTGTAAAGTAATGCCAAAACTAGAAATGTTTTACCTTTTTAATATACGACGTAAAAATAAACTACCAGCAAAATGACTAAAAACGTCATCGTCGGAAAGCTTTTTTTTTCTATTCCTCCTATTAGAATTGTGATTTTATGCACTGATCAAAACTTCTAATGCCCCCTGCAATATTTTGTTAATGACATAAACATTTCAACAAGATTGAGAAACGTTATATCATTTCATATTTTTATGAGCCAAGCCCAATTTTAAAACGTCAAAGTAAGACATATAAATGTGTAGAATTTAAAACGAGCGAATAAGACAGGTAAATGACAAAAATAGACTAACTTCGTTTTTTTCTGTCATATCTTGGAATTGATATTATACCATATATCAGGGAAAACTAAATATCTACACTTCTGCGCATCCTTGTAAAGGATATTTCCTCGTTCGATAAACACAAAACATTAGTATGTGCACTGTGACATTTTAAGAATTGGCAGTGATCATAAGATGAATGACGTGATAACTTTGCACCATTCGATTTGTTGAAATTTTCATATGTTCTTAACAAAGCAGTTGCCTACATGTCCGCATTTTTTCATGACTCTACTGTTAGTATTATTGAAAATGTCACTGCCAACAATATCAAAGGAGCGTAAGAGGATTTCCTAAATATCTGCAGATTTCCAAAACGATAAAGATATTGCCAGTAGTATCAAAGGGGCGTCAGAAGATATAAAAACTAAGATATTTCAATACTCTATTTGAAAATACCAATCTGTCTTGTCTTTAATACGCTTTCTTTGTGAATAATTGAACAGGTATATCCTCCAATATGTTACTACTGAAATTCGTTTTGACATAATAACTGATGTTATTAAGATTGTTCGTTTGATAAGTTATAAATATTAACTGTAAATAGATTGTTGGTATCCTTCCGCATCGCTGGTTTAGCCTTATAGAGGTGTGCAATGACCTCTCGTTACTATGACGTCATCTATTGATACAGCATTCCCAATTTGATCTCCCAGCACTGCTTCAAAAATAATCTGAAAGAAAAGATATCTTAAAGTCATTTAAAGTTATACACTTGTATACATCCATAAGATACAAGATTATTTGTACAATTTATCATTCTGTGTTTCCCTATTTAATTCAGCAAATTTAAATTTTGGAAAGCGATTAACTACGTCTGGTGATACTTAATCGTTTTGAACATCTTGATCCAAAAAAGGCGAAAGCATCATGTTGTAGCGAAATTCGAAATGAAGTCTAACCTGTGAGAGACCAGTATGCCAGTAAAACTGAATTTACATAAATTATAAACAATGTTACAGTATACCTGAAAATCATGTTCGGCATCTACGTTTAGTGATGCAGCAAGCCATTCGTTTTTATCTTGCCCTTTCTCCTCCATGACCGAGACAACTGTTTCATTAGCTTTCACTGCCTTGTCAGCGACGAAAACATTAAACTTTGCAAAATCTCCACCGTCAATTATGTATGAAAAACGCAGGCAGTACTCATTTGCAATACTACTGGTACTGTATACTTTAGAACGTATTCTTGCTAGAGCGCCAGATTCATGAAGTATGTTCGATTCTGCATGAAGAACATTTCCTAAAAAAAGATGTTCTGACTTTAGTTAAAACAGACAGTTAGCTACGTTTTGTTGGAGGAAATGTGTCGGCTAGACATGTATAAAAATAAGATAGCGGCTACAAAATATATAGTAAAGTACCCGCATTGAAACCGTAAAGATTACAAAAAAGTAAAAAACCGTGCGTTGTCTCTATAAAGTAGAAAGATGTCTCTGAACAACTGTATTCCAATTTTTCTCTACAAACATTTTTATCACTATTAACTATGTCTATGTTAAGTTCTACCTGGCACAGAACTATTGCCGCTGTTTCCAGATGCTTGTTTTACGGACCATTTAATTCCTGTATTTGGTTCGTTTTTGTACCCGCATAGTGAATCCTGAAAGTTGCAAACTGTTCCAAGACCAACAGTCGAGCCTGAAATAAATGATTTTAGTATCATAATGATACAAAACATTTAAGTTTTTATATAATTATTTTTTTTAAATGAACACGTTGTAGTTGTGGTCATAGAGCGGATTTCTTTTGTATTTTCAATGTTATCAGAAAGACAACAGATCTATGACATTTTAATTTTATATAATATTGACGTTTGGTAGGTGTAGGGGACGAAATGATGCGATTTCTAGCAATAACGAAGCGAATTGTACTTACTTCTTCTCTTTATGGAAATACATCTTGGGAATTTGTCGTCCCATAAGGCGAATCCTGGTTGGTCAACGCAAGTTATAGGGGAGTGGCCAACCATCTTGTATCCCTCACAACAGCTATACCACGCCCTGTCTCCAACCATATTCCCTTGTTTCAAGATTGTGGCATGCGCAGCGGGAGGAGGCTTGACACACGCTTTTCCTGTAAACATAATTACAAAAAGTCCCTTTCAGTTAATAACTATTTAAATCAGCGCCCTCAGCTGATATAAGCCGCTTTTATTTTCTTTTTACAAGTACAAATAAATAAGCATTCACTTAAAACTCTTCAGTCCTGATCCCTCGAAAATTGTCGTTGTGAAAAAGAATTCATTAAAAACATTGACATCAAAAAAGATTTTAGCCACAAAATATAGAATATTTTGTATGGAAGATAGATAGTTTTATGTAATTAAGTCATATGAATTAATATATTTTTTTATTCTTAGTCTAACCATCACATTTGATTGGTCTAATACCGAAGTAGTAAGTTGAAACACATACGCGATCGACTATTAATCGTATAGAAAACAGTGAAGCCACGCCCAGTTTTCGTCTCGTCGCTGATAAATTTCAAATACACGTGGTTTGAGGATGATTCAAACGTCCCTGGAGTTTTTGTCCCGCAGAATGTTCCAACAAGCGGTGCACGTGCGCTATAACCATCATGTAACTGTAATATATGTCACGTACGATAAAGAAGTATTTGGTTGTGTGGAAATTATCAATTACAAATGGAAAGTGGTCTGTGGTTGTGAAAAAAGAATGTGAATATAACAATTAGCAAAGTAACCGATCTATAATAATCGTGTCGCTCCGAAAACTTTGTTCATTTAATAACATAACTATTTATGAATTTGTACTGCCAATTGTTAATTCGCTGGATATCAATAATAAATCGTATAAATGATGGATTTCCCTGAAAATATGAACTCAAGAACAAAATCTTAATTAAAATAAAATTGAATTCAAACAGTGTGAGACAATATTAAAAGAAAGTCAACGAAATCTGGATAGAAGTATATGTTACTCAGAAAAAGATACTTGGAATGTTGACATTTTAAGCGACGAGACTTACCATTAGTGTATCATAAATACAGCCTTTGCTATATTCGATATCTATCTCATGTATATACACTGAAATGCTTGCAAATGGATCACCCGTAGCGATTTCATATTCGCATTCCATGAAATTATCGTAATCTCTAATCCAGATCACTCCACTGGTTCCAGGTCCTCCCGCATAATATCGGGAACCACATTTTATCGGTGCTGCAAGAAAAGCAAAGTTTGTCTCTCTAATAGTTGTAGGTATTTCTTCAAAAATTTTAAAGAACAAAAAGATTTTTGACTTGAAATAAAACGCTACCAGAAGTATGGGCTACAATGGTTCATATTGCTTACAGTAACAGTTATTCTCAAGTTATATTTGCAAATAAGTGAAACCATACAAACATGTATATGTTTTATTTTATTATCTTTTTATTATTTTTTTTTTTGCCATCTGGGAGTAACATGAAGGACTTAACTATAACTTATGAAATATGTTTTAACATGGCACAAATCCTTTATATGTAAAATATAGAACGCTCTCATGGCTACGTTTCAGTTCATCGGAACTCTGGTCCGTGGTAAATCAAACGACAAACAACAAGGTCTTGATCTTATAGTAAATATAAGTCACACATTGGACTTTTTTCTCTTTTTTTCTACAAATCTAGCCCTTAAACATTTCTCTATTGCACCGCCAGGCTGTGCGATAGAGACACCAAAAAGGCTCAAACATACTTATGCAGGTTGCTTGATTACACACGACAACATCCTGGTCATTGCCAGGGCAAGGAGCTCCGTTTCCAATTGGCGGAGGATTATCGCAGCGCCTGTACCGATACTGTCGTCCTAGACCACAGGTCTTCGTACAGCGGCTCCATCCCGTCCACAAGGACCACTGGCCATCTATATCTGCAATTTTATAGTTTTTTTAAATGTAAGTTATCTTATCACTATAACTAAACCATTATCCCTTGAATCTTTTTTCTTTTTTTGGTAATATGTCAGTTCATCTATATACGGGGTATATGTAATCATAAGTCTCTATAAACTACTAGTATTACGCTGACGAGATAAAGGCATTCTTTAGGAAAGAATAACTGCGCGTGATTTTGGGATAGTATATGTTGTGACTACATTATGTGATCCTTTAAGCTTTAAAACACTGGTCATATTCGTATAACTATGAGCAATCAGCTGTAATGTTTTTACTGAAACATTTTCAAATAACAAAATCAAACCGACACGCTACCTGCTTCGAACGTAAACACATTCATAGCTTCCGGTGAACCAACTCCCTTGTAACTGCATTTGTTAGAAGCCCCTAATATACTGAACTGTGTCAGGGCGTCGGGACCTGTTAAACACTGGCCATCGTCAAAGACCGCGAACATTCTGTATCCCATCACAGCAGCATAATTACTGCATTTCTGGATGGCATCTGTGCGACCTGACGGAAAACAGAAAGAGTGATTCTATTATACAATGACTTAAAACATACTTGTATCAGATTAGATGATTTTGTAAACAAGAATTGTTCAACTTACATTTGAACAAAAATACAAACAAAAACACATTCAGTGATATGATTATTCAAATCCATGCCAGTAATTTTTCATTTTGTTTTATAGTTTATTGGTTAAGATACATCCACACAGCCTACAGCCTTAGGATCTTAGGATCAATTTTAGGTACTGTTATTGTCTTAAAAGTGCACTTCTTAGTCAATTTTCCAGTAATCAATATTCTCAATATGCGAAAGTATATCTAGGCAATATCCGGAGTCCTTGGAATTCAATCCATATCCCAGGACTTGTAAAATTGACTTTTCTGCTTTTAAGACTGAATGTTTAACAAGATGGACTGTCTATCAAAACCTTCTGGAGACTGCCTAATGCACATGGTGTAAAACATTTTTATATGGAGTTCAGTTTCTGCAGCAGACACAATCACCGTATAATGATGCTATTATTATTTTACCAGGATTAGTGGCTTTCATTACAGACACGGGTAAGTAATGTTGAAAGTTAACAATATATTACATTTATATATTTTTTCAGAGTTATGTTATTACCATCAGAGCTCTTCAGTTTGTTTTCGAATTTCTGATTTAATTCTGCTTTTTAATACACATTTGGCATACAAGGAGTAGTATTTACCACAGGCACTGTGCGATTCACGAGGTCTCTGGGCTGGGGTCAGATACTGTCTCATTATAATTTTGCACCTCTATACTAAAATCTCTAGCAAACATAAGAAATTTTAATTGATTTTTATCTTTGTGATTTCGACTGCTGAAAACAAAAACCGATCAGAGTAAGTGTAAAACTGTGTCAGCTACACATGAAAAAAAATGTGTACTTAGAATAAAGTTGTGTTATATACCTTTGTAATTGTCCTTTAGCGTTGGCGACAATCCTTCAGCTGATGGGATAGTCAGATTTTTCTCATCTTGCTTCCAGCATCCAAATGTAGATGCCGCTGTAAGCAAAAGGCATGAGCATCGTGCAAAATTCACAGAAATTTATATTTCGTTTCCAGTTTTCAGTTATATTATCTTATATATTGGCATTGTTTTTTATTTTTATTTTCAGCGACACAAAATCATGTATTGATTAATGAAAACACTAACATATAAGTTTATATAGAGTTTCAGTTAAGAAATGTTTTCAATGCGATAGACCTAAATGATACAATTACTGTTCCACAATGTCTGTCGTGTTCATAAACAAGTTAAAAAATGGGATTCTTCCAAACAAATTACAAATTAAGGGGGATTCTTGAACAATGTTATTTTACGTCCTCAATGATCGCATGTAATGTTTCTGAAATTTCGTCTTCTTTTAGGTAATTGTTTTCTGAGCATTTTATAAATATTTCAGAGAAAGATATGCAATTACTTACGTTTACATGGATATGGACAATCATTAACCTGGCTGTTTTCACCAAGACAGTAATTTCTGTCGTAATTCGTGCAGAATCTGTACCTAGAGTGTTTGCATTGCAAGTCACATGGTGACCATTCAGACCATAATGTCCATCCTTGTTGATACACCGGCGCTGGTGGTCGGGCAGATGTTTGTATTGCTGTCTGTGGGGGATTTGTGACCGGTGGAATTGTTTGTGGAGGGTTTGTGACTGGTGGGATTGTCTGTGGAGGATTTGTGACGGGTGGGATTGTCTGCGGCGGATTTGTTACTGGTGGGACTGTTTGTGGAGGGTTTGTGACAGGTGGATTTGTCTGTGGAGGATTTGTGACCGGTGGATTTGTATGTGGAGGTGGATTTGTATGTGGAGGATTTGTGACCGGTGGGATTGTTTGTGGAGGTTTTGTGACCGGTGGATTCGTCTTTGGAGGGTTAGTGACTGGTGGGATTGTCTGTGGGGGATTTGTGACCGGTGGAATCGTTTGTGGAGGATTTGTAACCGGTGGAATTGTCTGTGGCGGTTTAGTTTCGGGCGGTTTTGTCTGGACAAATTTTGTTGTTGTGGATGGTGATGGCATCGGATAATCTACAACAATAAGATTTAATCATGTAAGAATACATAAATTTGTTTAATCATGTTTTTTTTAATTTCTTAAACTACAACCCTTTACTGTTTACACTTCATATTAAATTAGATATAACATAAGGCTTTCCTTGAACAAGAATAAGATGACTCAGCAATGAATATATCTCATGTACTAAGCATAATTTTGCCAGTTTGTTTCTATACCTCATGTTTTTATTTCGATGCAAATGAGATGTGAAACCAAAATCTGCAGTCCAGTTTGGCGCCATATAACCTATACTGTGTTGGTGCGCCGTAAACCCCAAATAAATAAATAAACAAATAAATAAATAAATAAATTTTGCCAGTTTGAAGATTTTTTCATGCCTGAAGAGAAATGGTACACAAGTTTTTATTTTTTTCTGCCTGAAAAATCTTCCATTAATCGCAATTGTTAAAGACACACGTAGGTCCGTGGAAAATATGTTAGACTCACTGCAACCATATAGTTTTCTAATCCTTTCAACATCATGGTCACTAAGTCCGTCACGCTGACCAATATTTGCACTTGCTGGATGGGTTGGCATGATAGTCGGGTTACCGTTCTTGGTAAAGGCATACTTGGAATAATGCATGACGCTGCCATAATCGTACATAACGCCCAAAGTGTCAGCCTCGTTTTGATCTAGCTTTTTAAAGTTAAATTCTTTGCCTGCAACAGAGGAGTGTGTAATCAGTTGCATATATACGTTTGATATTCATTTCCAAATTCTTTTAAAAATGTTTTTCATCGTTGTCAGTATTTTGGAAACGGAATCACTCGACATATATATATACGTATAGAAACTCATTTATGCATTATCACATTAACAATTCCACTAAACAAATGAAGACAGTTATTTCATTTAAAAAGTTTTCTCGGAAAGCATGTTGACAATGAAGGCACTACTGCCTCATTTGGTCTTTTTCATGGCCTAAAATCACTGCCGTGTCATTATTTGATCATAGCATATTTGGGTTGTATCCGTTTGTTTGTTTTGCATCCGTTTCTCTATCATTTTTGTTTTCACAATATCAATAAAATGAACTTATATTTACCATCTTGGATATTGCTTGAGATGATATGAACCCAGGAGTCCCTGTCCGGTCTACTTTGCTCGTGCCAGAACCCTAGCGCATGCATCATTTCGTGCACTGCTGTGCCTTTCTTCAAACATGGTCCCATTAGTGATATATCCTGCTCACCCCCAGTCCGGCCGATATTTGAATAGCATCTGTGAAATTTCCAAGTATTTCATGAACATTTTGTGTACATTACAAACAAAAAGCTCCAACCTGAACATGCTCTTTGGACTGACAATTTACAATTACATTATAATCACAAAGTTATAATTACTAAGAACTTCAAACATTTGATTTGATTTCTGGATCTACAAGTCTAATATAGAATCATCAAATATATAAGCCGTTATTAACATTATCAGAGAACATAATCCAATGGATCTCACCCAATGGCAGTTTGCAAAAGGACAGATCACAGACATTTGATTTATAATCGTTATAAACAAACTTTTACTAGCGAACTAACGTTTACATTTGCAAATAGACGTTTCGATCAGTTTAACTTACTTCACACCATATTCTATGTGTATCAGGCGGCTGGGTCCAATTAAAAATAACTTGAATTTTGTTTGTATAAAAGTGTATTTTTATAGTCACCACAGACTGACCATATGTGTGACTTCTCCAAAAGTCATTTGGATAGTGTAAGACACGGAAGCTGTTCCAATTGAAGAGGCCACTTCGTGCCAGTTCAAAATATACCTTTATAGGAATTTATACGGTGAGTTTGCTTTTGAGCTTATGACCTGTTGTTCGTGAAGCCATTACGCTAACCAATGAGCTATAGAGAACTCCAGTATTTGCAAATGTATTCCCTCTATGCGTAACAAGTCTGTTTATTACGGCTATTCTTATTTATTGCCTGTTGACTGTATGTAGTCATTCATATGACAAAACTATAATGTTACCATCGTTACAATTACCCGCTTATTTTTTTGAAATGTACATAGTCCTCTTCGTAAGTCCTTGGTACCCAATGTATACAAGTTTTCTGGTGGTATTCGTCTATGGCGGCCAAAATATCTTTCCTTGACGCCGAGTCTGAAAACCATTTCAAACGCCAGAAATAGACAAAAGTTTCTCTTAAACGCTTGCTGCATGTAGGTGTGTGTTGTTTAGAATATTACAGCAGTCTGATTACGAATTATTTTAAACAGAGAACTCGATATAGACGTCTTGCTCGTTTGTTTGTTTTGGTTTAACGCCGTTTTTCAACAGTATTTCATTTATGTAACGGCTGGCAGTTAACCAGTTAACCTAACCAGTGTTCCTGAATTCTGTACCAGTACAAACCTGTTTTCCGCAAGTAACTGCCAACTTCCCCACATGAATCAGAGGTTGAGGACGAATGATTTCAGACATGATATCTTTCATCAAATCGTCACGGAAAACATGCGCCTCGCCCAAGGCTCAAACTCACGACCCCGCGATCCATAAATCGATGCTCCCCTTATTGAGCTAAGCGGGCGGGCTACATAGACGTCTTATTCAGGACTGTTTACATAAAAGAATTATGTTAACACTCTATTTCAGTTATTTTTTACTTCACTGGAGATGAACTGGTTTCAAATGTTGACGTTACGTTACGCTTAATTTTATAAAATTACAATTGTATTTATTTGAACAATACAACAATTCGGTACAAAAAAAAATTATCCACTTACCGAATGCTGAATCAATTATATAAGGTACAACTCTAGTATTCCACAGTTGTTCTCGATTGGTGATTGCAGTACGTAGTTGGGAATTCTGTGCTACCTGGAAAACGAAAAGTTTGGTGATATTTACACACAGTTATATTTTGGTAACAGTTGCACGGCGCTATATTTTTGTTATATTTTGTAATTATATGTTAATGTACATTACTTTGACCAAAGGTCGAAGTCACATTATATATTCCAAGGACTTCTGTAGACGTTAATACACAAAAACGTTTATCAATCGTCGTTATTCTTGCATAAAAACATGACATAAAGACTAGATGTATTGTTTTCCTATGTCATGACTTTACGATTCCGATGCAATTTGAAATACCATTATGTTGTTCCTGTAAACCAAAATAAGATTATTATTGGTCAAATTATAGGTGACGTTTAAGGGACAGACAGTCTCTAATGTTGTCAGAACTTGTTGTCCGGCTCTTTTGCCCTTTGATTATATATGCTGAACTTTTTATTGTTCACTTATAACTTCAAATCAAAGAGTAGCAAAATATGATTAAAGAAACGTTTGAAAATGTAGAATATATGTACACTGGTATATCGTGGCATATAGTTCATCACTATATTTCTTTGATCTTTATCTGTTCCTGATACTAATAAGACTCATTGTTACTGTAATGCGGCGGCTATATTTACACAATGTCATGATTTTTCAGATCTTTATAAAGTATCATATTTTCAAGTCAGAGTCAGAGTCAATATGTCAGAATAATTTGTATATCCGATATATTGATAACGTAACACATAAGCTTGATAGTGCTTGACTCCCTTTTCATGTTGTCATTGCTATAATTATTGTTGAATTACTGTAAATAATAGGATTTGGGTCATTTGTGGCTGATTTGGGTTCATTATGTGGATATCTGGACCCCAGCATCACACATTAAATCATACACAAAAGTTAAAAGGAACCAGATGTTTGATAGAGCAAGTACTCGTTGTAAAACGCTATGTTTAAATTTGGACCAACCAGAAACAAGTTCTATAAATAGCACGTCTACTAGGGTATAAATAGGTAGATATATGACAGAGAGCTCATTCCTCCGTGACTATTTGATAAACGACATTGTGTCTGAAATCATTAGTCCTCCACCTCTGATTCATGTGGGGAAGTTGGCAGTTACTTGCGGAGAACAGGTTTGTACTGGTACAGAATCCAGGAACACTGGTTAGGTTAACTGCCCGCCGTTACATAACTGAAATACTGTTGAAAAACGGCGTTAAACCCAAAACAAACAGAGAGCTCATTCGATATCCGGCGATCGAAGAAGACACATCGAGGTTTCAACTAATAATTTATCCCAGTACCTTGATAAGGAAGTTATTGCAACTACACTGTCAGGGCGGATAAATTATTAAAAAAAGAAGTTTGAAGTTCATAGACTAAAGAAGAGTTGCAGAATTTCAACAAGGTTTCGAGCTATAGGGCCAGCGCATAGGAGTTTTACCCTAAGGGTAGTTGAATGATATAGACGATAGCAAAGCTGAGACAGAGACTTAGGTTTTGGTGTTCTACTGAGAAAGTAGGAGAGTTCTAGCTTATAGACGAGGTTCAACGTTATTGGCGAAGTACAGCCAAGGCATCAGAGTTATACCTATATGGTAGTTGAATGCTACATGTGATAGCATATAGGCGCTGAGCATCCAGGAGTCAAGGCATTTATATAGAGTTGCAACTTCAATTAAGAGGACAGAGGCCAAGCAGCTATGCGATGGGACTCGTATGTTGTTGATTCAAAGACATTGTCTGATGGGAACTTCAACAAAAAGACCAGTAAAGTATAGTCTCCAGCCTATAGGAGTTTGAGCAAATTATTGTTAATTGAAGATTGTTAGTTTGAAATATTTAGTGATTAGCCTGATCCGTGAAATTATCGAGCTCATAATTGAAATCATTTAAGAATAATTGGTACACGAATCAGTTTTTGGCAAGGAAGCCAGAGGAAAATTTATGTATGAGATATTTGGTCTCACCAGCTATACGTTTTAACAAAGGACATTCTATATCTTTTGTCAGCTAGTCTAAGACATAGTCACCTTAGCGATTGGATCCATTTCATTGTTCAAGATACTAAAGGCGTAGGCACTTTCCTGGGTCATAAAACCCGTATCCTGACACAAGAAGTTTACGCACTACTGTATAAACATGACATTTTATGGCAGTATTACATGTTTTGGGCATTTCTGTCAGAAATAAACATTATGCGCCAAATGCGCCTCAGTATGTAGTAATTATGTACTACTATTAAATAGCAATGTTTTATTAAACAATAATATATACCCTTCTCAAATGCGCTCTTTTGATTGGTCGAAATGAGTGCAAGCGCGGGTCCACAAAAAGCGATATTGACCTGTAAAACTGATAATGATTCTTGTGATATCACTTTTTCTTATATGTATGAAATATGGACCAATCAAATAAACGCATTTGAGAGCATATAACATAACAATTCTAGACTTATGTTTCGGTCAATATGTGTTTTTACGGACCGGTAAGAATGCTATTGACCTCGGACTGTATAATAAAACATGTTACACAAAAGATATTCAAAAAGATATACGAACCTTTTTCTTAGTGTTTTTAATATCACCTTGTAACAAGTTTAGCCCAGCACCTGTATAGGAAGCAATTCATATCATATTTAGTATAAAACTCTAAGATATTATAATTGATTTCAAACAATCAGCATGATAAAATAATAACTGTCGGATACAATGATTTAATCCTAAAAATTCAGTCAAATAAGTTTGTTTCTGCTACAGTAAATGTAGCCACGTACCTCTTATTGTCATGTAAAAAAACTATCCTAAGAATACAGTCTAATTACAATTAATTTTTACAAGGCATTGTCTGTAATGTATAAGAATATACTTTCGTTTTTAACATTAATCAAATTAGGTCACATCTCTCCTGTTTTATCTAGATTGGCAGCCTCAAATTCAGTTTGGTCACTTATTTACGTTACCAACATGGCGCAAAAGGCTGACGAAACTTTCAAAAAGGTCAAGCAACTGTGTGTTTTGACTGTTATTTACGCTAGCCTATAAATTGATCACTTACCATGGTTTATCCTATAAATGTAATCAAAGATGGACGAATCTTTCCGCGAGTCTAGCCACTGTGCTATGGAGTTGAGTTTCTCCTCTAGTTCAGTTGCTGCAAAGTCATAATGTAAAAGACAAATCTGAATATTCATTTAAACGCTAAAATGATAAAAATGATTCTGTTTTCATATCTAAAACTGTGTTCATTTTACACAAGGCTTCGAATATGTAAGGTGTTGCGTAAATCACAAATCATATCCCTGCCCCTTGGACCTTACCTCTTATTAGTTATCTACCCACTACATCTGCCTACTAAATGGAATCTTCAGAATGTTTTTTTTTCTTTGACAGTCTAATCGGCTTAAGGCCTGAAAATAACCACGACACTAGATCTACTTCCGCCAAGATCAACTACACTCAGAAACAGACACCATTTAAATTATTATGACAGTAGGATCTTGGGGAACAACGATCATAAATCGATTATATATCATTCATACATACCGCTGTTGACATTGTGGAGTCGTTGTGATTTTGTCCGCCTTTCTCACCTTATATGAAAATTTTTCTTCCTACGGTCAGTTATGTAACAGGCAACTACTAGATGAGCTCTGATGACCTCTAAGGGCGCATTTAATTCCTATCTTGAACTAAGACTCCTCTTCGTTGTCTCAGAGAGACTTAAGCCCACAAACCCCGTCAAGGTGAGAGTCTTTCTTGTGGGTTTAATTCAAATCTTTTATTACTTTTTGCCCTCAAAAATTGTTTATCCTTCGAGGCGTGTTTGTGCTTCAATTTAGTATAGGTTTGTTATACAAGTACACTGACCTACAATTTTATATTCAGCTCGAGTATAATATTATTTTGCCAGGCCTGTATTCAACGAGACGCTTGCGCAGACTGTTCAAAACAAGTCTCGCAAAATCCACTAGAGCCGAATACATTATTGTAGATCAAGGCAATGTCTTAATGACCCTTTTATTTTATACATATACCTATTTCTAGTGTTATATCAAACACAACACCTGTTTGTTTAGATAAATAAGACTGAAAACTCGATGAAACGGTCATGGAACGTCGAGACGTCATCGTTACGTCATTTCTCTGTCATTAAATTTGACGTCACAACTAAAGCAAGAAGTCCCATCACTGAATATTTTGGCAGTTAAATGTAGGATTTTGTACAGTATTCGATAGGGAAATATATGCTGTTTTGCAGACTAGAAAATTCGCAGGTATTTGATTGAAGTTCTGTTTAACATTTGCATGTCCTTAGTTATTTTCAAAACATTTATTATTAAAGATGCATTTTCTACTAAAAAAAGTTTATTTTAGATACTAATTTTAAATGTTGAAAATGCTCATTAAATGTATTTATCTTGACTAAAAATATAAACTGTGTTTCAAGAGTTTAACAATCATTTGTCAAACAAACTTCCAGTTTTTTTTTAGTTTAACTGGTAGCATACAAAGACCCAACATGTATTAGGCTAAGTGTGTGCTATTTTAATGCTGATTATACTCACAAACATGAAAAATTTATGTTTACATTGATACTAAGAAGTAATTGTTCAATTTTGACATATGACTACATCACATATTATACAGTTACAGTTATTCTTATTTTATGTGTACCGATACATAATGATCTTTCATCATTCGAAGTACTTTATTATGTACTGCTTTAAGTCCAAAATGGTTTGCGTCTTTAACAAACAGATTTCGATCTATATGCTAGCTACAAACAGCTTAGCTGAAATCTAACTGCCGATGTGATGGACAGTTTGATTATGATATCTCTTGCATTCAGACACGTACCTTTTAAATGGTTTGAGCTGATATTAGTATTTTGGTACTCGTGTAACAGTGTTTATCTATAGATAAATTGACACAGTAAAATTTAGGACGAGAAGACCCCCATCATATTCTATATGTAAACTTAATTCAAATTTATTCAAGATCGTGACATGTTTGCTCTACGAAGACCCATCAAAAGAAGAGAACCAACCAAGTAGATTAACCTTTCACCTGCTAAATTTCTAAAATAGACTTGTCCATCATTCAATTTGGGCAGTACCACTTATCATTCAAAGGGATGATCACTGAAAATTTACTGACTGAATAGCGAACTGTGCAGATCATGAACAGACTGCACGGATGTCTGGTCTGCACTTGTCGCAAAGGTAGGATCGCTTGCCAGCAGGCTAAAAGTTAATGGCAGATTCGGTTTGACTATCCGTCGTGGTAACTATGTGGAGTTGACCTAAGATGTTTGAAAATAAAAATTCTGTGTGTCTTGTCAATTTGCCACACACGACTGGTCATTATTAATCATTACATTTCATTATCAACTGTATTTTGTATTGTCTTTACAAAACAAGTTTAATTGCACCTTGTTGGAAATGATACGAGCGGCTGGTCAGAATTTAGATATCGTCCTCGGCATCTCACGAAGTTCAGAAAAAAAGAAACTTTACTTACAAAATTTGACAAAACATTAATTTAATCCATGTATATAACAAACAGATTAAACACCAGTAACAAACAACTTTGAACAACACGGCACATACCGATACATCACTTGAGTAATTATAACACGTCAGCTTATATCATTTACAAAATCGTAGTACATCAATTATAAAAACACCAGGCCATCATGACAAAACGTTTTGTAAAATTGTTACCGACCAATAAGTTACTTGCTGCATTCGCATATTGCTGAAAAAGTCTTTAGATTTAGTTTCCGCCACAGTCAAACCTATGTTAAAGACCACCTTTGAACAGAGACCGCCTGGCGGCTCTAAAGATCACATGTTTTGTATTTCAATATAATTTCATGGTTTTTTCTTGTTTTTGATTTCTGTATACTTGTTTTATTTACTTTTTTATTTTGTTTTGTTTTGTTTTATGTTTTTGCTTTGTTTTGTTTTTGTTTGTTTGTTTATTTATTTTTGTTTTAAACGCTCTTTTTGTTGATGTTGTTTTGCTCTTTAGCAATATTTAACGCTGGATTCCCGCAACAACCCACCCATTTTACGATTAAGACAATTGTTGGAGGAACAAGCTCGACGTAGGATTTCGTATAAAGAACTAATTGTAAGGGGAAATTACTGGAATATTAAAGTATACATTTCAACGCGTTGCATCGAAAGCGAATCATTTCAAACAATTTATCAAAATTATCATCTAAATCTCTATCATGACATTTTTTGCAAAATGAAATTATTTTTTATGTAACATTTCATCAAACTAATTATCTGTCATGACATTTTTTGCAAAATGAAATTATTTTTCTGTGTACCATACAATCACATCAATGTACATAATTTTTCTTATAATGTAAAAGATTACCTGAACTATTTAGCACGATAGAGGATCCGTAACGACACCCTGCAGTTCATGATTACGACGTTAATATAGGCTGAACACCACTAAATCCGGCTGTTCTTTATTTCATATAAAATCGACTTACTTTATAACGATTTTTCTACATTTTCTGCATATCAGATTTTTCAGAGACTTCCCCATAAAAATCTATTTATGTACTTTAGAAAAACATAAAGAAAAGGGGGTGTTAACTTTTATATAAGAAAATTACAGTTCGTTAAATACAGCCCGCTGAATCTGCTCATTTTCGCTTCTTTCAATTTCTCTTTTCAAAACATTAAATTCTTACGCCGCCATTTTTACCTAGCATGTGATAGGAACATGCCGATTTCGATAGAATGCTAAGTATACATACTGAAACGCGGTAGAGCAAAAGGAAACACGATGCTATTGAGAAAGGGCACGCGGAAATGGAGAAAGATTAGCACTATTTATATTTAGACTACTTGTGATCTGCCTATACGCAACGCGTACATGGCTTTCCGCAAAAACCGCTTCAGTTGCTAGAGCGCCCGCTTCGAGTAGTGGAGGTCGAGGGTTCGCTGCCTGGCCGCGAAATACCAAAGACGTGAGAAATTGTACTAGTTAAATTGCTTCCTTGCTTGGCGCCCAGCATGAAGGGGATAGCTCTAGAACTGGTAAGCACGGTGTCAGTATAATATAACTGGGTGGCGTATCAGGTCAAGTGTCTACGGCGTAATATTTCAGTGAGGCAGCACTACAAATTTGGGCATATAAAGTTTTTATTAAGCATTTTGCTTACTGCTACAAGAATACATAGTCGAAAAAAATGTTGAAAAAGACGCAAAACCCGAACACACACGCGCAAAAATTGGAAAAGCCGAAAGCGCATTCGGAACATTGACATTGCAGATCCACTTCCGTAACGTTATAACTCATTACCTACAAAGTAAGTTTAACAAAGGGGAAATTAATCCAATGAGAGCTCATTAAAACTGGAAAATACCTGACAATATATGTAACGAGTATGTACAGACAAAGCTGATAGGAAGGACAATGTAATACTGAGTTCTGATGCTAAATCTCGTATAACATTCGCTCTCCTATCTTGATTTGTTGTGGCGTATGTCTCTCTCAGACAACAGTACGAGGAGTTTGTATAGGTTTTATAAAGTGTCTACATGTCTCTGATGACTAAGAACAGTTTATTGATTTTACAAAAAGTCCGCGTCTGTAAGTCATTCTTAGACAACTAAGAGGAGTTTACAGGTTTTACTAAGATGTTTTATGTCTACACGTCTCTCAGACAACTAAAAGGAGTTTATAGTTTATAGGTCTCTCTTTGACAACCAAGAGGACTATTTGTATGTGTTAACCCTAGAAAACCTTAGGTAATGATTCATGATGGTAACGATGCAGCCGCCCATAGTACAAATCATTGAGTGTTAGAAAAACACCAAGGGGAAGTGATAGATTTACAATTTATGCAACACGGTTTGGAAGATTCATCTTCTTCTGTCATGTGTATACTTAATACACATTGGTGAATGCATATGATATTATAACAGACAGTTGGCAATATTAGTCACACATGAACGTTTGAAGGCTGTAGTAACTGACACACATACTTTGAAGAACTAAATTACGAGATTCAATATAACTGGGTTGGATTATCTTTAAAGAGTGTATGTACATTTATGCAAACAATTATACTTACGCAGAGATTCAACCCTCGTAGGGCCCTGAAAATAATTAGATCATCATTTAATAAAAGAGTCCTTAACTGCATCCCTATAAGTATAATTATATAATTTTTCATAAGTTCGACTACTTGTTTTCTTTTTTAAACAGGGCAGATATAATGTTGTTAATATTAACGTTGGCGTCCGTGCCATGAAAAAATCGCATGTAAGCAGGTTTCTGAGAAACTACTTCACCAAATGCTTTCAGATATCTCAGTTATGACAAATGTCTTTGGCATCATAAAAAAAAAATCTCATAACAAGCCAATAACAACTCCAGCTTCCATTTTGTCAAAATAAAATGACCACTCTGAGTTAGTCAATAATGCCTGTGTTTAATTTTTTTTTGAAAATTTTGGTTAAGCGTCTAGTGCGCTTTTCATTACACTGCTATTGTTTTCATTTAATATCTTTCTGTATTTTCTTTCCAATTCAGTATTGTGGAAATTTATGAATGACTAGCTTTGATGAAAGTAAGCTGCTCTAAATATTTGTTCCATCTTTGGAAATGTCTAAGTACAAGTTAAAAGCAGCATAAGCTATCCAAAGATATATCACAATGCAGAAGTCAAATACAATTTATGAATATTTCGACATCTATTTGTATCTGGCTGAAATGTTGCTATTGTTTAAACGTTCACCCGTTTAGAAAATTTTATTTTATCATTGTAAAACGCTCACTTACCTGAGATAATACGGTAATGAGTATAACCAGGAAAGCCTTAGAAAACATCATTTTAGTCAAATTGTCTAAAACTGTATCACATTCAATAACTTAATTTATAAATCATTCAGCATCAAGTTATAATTTCATTTTTGTAATCTCTTTTTCGTCGATAAATATTTCCTTACAATCTGGCCAATGTCCGATGTTAACCACGACTTAACTTAAAATGGACATAACCAAACGGGTACCTAGATTATCAGCGTTTAAATAGATACGAGTTCCGCATTCTTGTTAAGGTGCCATATTTGTATGACGTAAAACTTTTGGGTGCTGTTTGTCGTGTTTATCGTTTAATGTTAAATTGAGCCGCGCCATGAGAAAACCAACATAGTGGCTTTGCGACCAGCATGGATCCAGACCAGCCTGCGCATCCTAACAGTTTCTCTAATTCCAGTAGGCTTTGAAAGCGAACAGCATGGATCCTGACCAGACTGCGCGGATTCGCAGGCTGGTCTGGATCCATGCGGTTCGCAAAGCCACTATGTTGGTTTTCCCATGGCACGGCTCAATTGTCGTTCGAAAGGGTGGCAGTAAGGTTAGATACACAAATTGCTTTTGGCGGAAAGATCAACAAAAATTTACAAATAGATGTGTTATTTATCATTAAAACATCATCCTCGGTCATTACTGGTATATTATCTCTCCTTACGTACAATCCCGTTGGAAATGATTAAGCATAAAATATTTAGAATACGTCACACCATTGAACAATAGTTGGCTTTAGATGATTTGCGCACCTTTTTCAATCTAAATACATAGATTTGTCCTGTACTTTGGCTCTTGGCAAAAGTATAGAGATGCTGTTTATAACATTCGGTATGTGTTTAAACATTTGTAGTTTGTACTGTGGCAACCAAATTCAAGATGCCAGACAATCAAAAATGGGTATTTCATACAGAAATAGCTGGTCTTCTCTATATATGTACATGCAAGATTAAACAGATTTCAAATATTTTTCTTCTATATCATGGCCTTTTAATATCTTGAATTAAGCTACATATTGATATTTTCTTCAACAAATTCCAGTGGTTAATGCATATCAAAAGTAAAATAGAGTCCATCTGATACAAGAAAATAATATTCATTAAAATTGACAATATGTAAATTAGCAAAAAAAGAAAGAAAAAAAAAAAAAAAAAAAAGACGCCTTGTGGTGTGTGACTTAAGAACCTATGATGAAAACTGAAGAGCGAGGATTTCATGATAAAGGTTACAAAAATGTCAAACAAATACAAACAAATTGGTTTCAGTCAGAAATTGAGATGAAATTAAGGTGAAAGATTCGGCAATAGCCATTAGATGACTGTGATTTGCTACGTTTTGGCAAATAACCTGTTTAATACAGAGGATATAAACCTTTTTCGGTTAAGTGACTACTTGTGTCATTTAATTATCAGACTTGCTTTCATTTTGAAGTTATCGATACTCAGTCACCCGGCATTTTTCTACATGTAAAGGGGTCCAGTTAGAATGAATCTGTAATGTCTGACTCATTTCCATTAGGCTGTACATAGAAGTATTTTGTTTACGTGTTTTCGGTGTAGGGAGTTTTGCTATTTGCATTGTTTGCCTTTTTTATTTGTTTGTTGTTCTGTTGTTGCTTTTTGCTTGTGTGCTGTTTTTGTTGAGGTCGCCAAGGAATTAATAGTCGATGATTTTGTTTTGTCATTTCGTGTTTGTTTGAGGCTTTCAAGATTTTTTCTGTTCTAATTCTGTGATTTTTGCTTTTTCATTATAATGACAACATTATGCATAATAACATAGAGGATTCAAAGCCCCCATGTGCCACCATCGTCGCATTCCAGATGTTTCCATGGTTCCCTGGTCCATATCGAACATTGGATGAATGAAAATGCTGTGTCACAAACGTAAATTCGCACTAAAATATCTTATCGTCAAATATCAACCTTAAATGTAGAAAATCTCAATCAAATGTATTAAACTTTTTTTTTGAATGCCATTGTTTGGTAGTGTTACCAATTCGCTTTGAGGCTAGTTATACATTTGTTATTTCAAACATTTTATACACATAAACAAGTTTAGTGTTTAGTGTTTACATCAATGCTGTGTAATACTTTACCATTTTTAAGATAAAATTTGGGCATCAGATCCCTTTAATAGAGATGGGACACGTCCAAAGCAGCTGAACGAACATTTGCGATCGATGATATTTTCTTCGTTATCCGAAACAGAAAATTAGTCTTCTGGAAAGAATGTAAACACGACGCAAAGTAACCGTTTCTTTGAGATTGTACTTTTTTTTATATTCAGCAAAGTTTCCTCTCTTTTAATGCTAACGAAAGTCTATGTAACCAAGAGAATTCACGTTTGCACGGGCATTAAACAATAAATACTTAACACAGGCCTATGGTAGTAATATCATTTAACTTCGCAAAAAAAGGGACATTAGAGTATGCGACAATTAAGATTTTTCTGTCTCTGGCAAACTGGCATAACCACAAATCCCTTCAGTACGGGGCGGACTCAGACACAACTTTGAGAAAATCCGCACATATTTTCTTTTGATCCTAAAGATTTACTACCAATCAAAATATAATCAAAACTAGCGGTCAGTCTATCAAACAAAGTAGTATAAAGTCTTTCAGAACTTTGGCTCGACAATTTGAATATTTTATGACCTTTTGCTATCAACTGTTGTTAGGTTTGGGAGTCACCGCGTGATTTAACAATTATGAAATGAGTTTAAACTTACAAATGAATTTTTGATATTGAATAAACGCATTTTCACAAGCGCGGATAACAGAGATAACTTTTGAAACATTTTTGTAGTTGGTCCAAGTAAATATATCTCAAGGTTATAAGACATTCACTTTCTCTTATGAATGAATTTTTATCTTTTATATTTGTACAAGTCGCACTGGTAAATATTTACTTAATTAAGACATGATTTCATTAGGGAGAAATGGAAGACATATATAATACACATTTTTTGAAAAATATGACGTTTTCATTATGTTTTTGTTTATTTTATTATTTTTAGTATCAGTTCAAATTTCATGTGACTGTCGGTCAGAATTGCAGGAAAAGATAGATTTAACATTTTTCTCGCTTCTTCATCAAATTGTGTTATAGAAATAGTTTTAACAGAGTATTTTATCAATTCATACAAATAAGAGAAAATTTACAATTTCTACATTCAGGATACGGATTTTTAAATCAATTATGCTAACCTATCTCAAAATTAAGTTAATTCTCAGTTTTAATCCATTTTAGAAAGTTTTTCTGCTGTTATTGGAATAAAACTTTCGATGATAATGTTAAATACAGCCTCTTAGCTTTTTTTTAATCAAAAGTATACCATGTCAATTTTTATCAAAAGTATTTCATCCTTTTCCGGTCAACTGTATACTTTAGCGCCGGTGCTGTATACACTATTCAACAAAATTTTTAACATTGGATATTTTCCAGAAAAATGGTCAGAAGGATACATTGTTCCGTTACATAAAAAGGGAAGCGTAAATAATGTAGATAATTATAGAGGGATTACTTTATTAAGTTGTATAGGTAAACTTTTCACACGTATGTTGAATAATAGACTTAAAAGTTGGGCCGAAGAATACCATGTATATGTGGAAGCACAGGCCGGTTTCAGGCCAAATATGAGTACAACAGATAATGTTTTTGTATTGAATGGACTTATTAGTCATATGTTAAATCAAGGGAAGCCACTCTACACCTTATTTATTGATTTTTCAAAAGCTTTTGATTATGTAGTTAGGGAAAATCTGTGGTACAAGTTGATTAAGTTAGGCCTACGTGGAAAATTTTTAGATATTATACAATCTATGTATAAGTCTGTTAAGTCCAGAGTAAAATACTTAAACAAACTTAGTGAGGAATTCTCTTGTATGCTCGGAGTCAGACAAGGGAGTGCTTGTCTCCCTTTTTATTCTCAATGTGTATTAATGATCTAGAAGATGTATTTATTCATAGTGGTACTCAAGGTATAGATGTCATATGTTTAAGGTATTTTTATTATTATATGCTGACGATATAGTTGTTTTTGCTAACTCAGCGGAAGAATTACAACATTGTATATATTTGGTATCTGATTATTGTAAAACTTGGAAGATGAAAGTTAATACATCAAAAACTAAAGTAATGATTTTTAAGAAGGGCGCTTTACCCAGAAATTTAGCTTTTTATTATGATGGAGAGTTATTAGATATTGTAAATAAATTCACATACTTAGGCATCGTTTTTCGTGTGGTGGTTCATTGAGCACTGCTCAAAGCACTTTGGCTGGGCAAGCTCAGAAAGTAGTATTTAAGTTAAACAAATACCTTTATAAATTTACTAATATATCTCCAAAGAATAAGCTAGAGTTGTTTGGACAAATTAGTCGCGCCTATTTTGAATTATTGCAGTGAAGTATGTGGCTTTTCAAAAGATCTATCCATTGAAAGAGTGCATTTACAATTTTGTAAGAAATTACTAGGAGTTAAGAAAACTACACAGAATGATTTTATATATGGTGAACTGGGTAGAATTAGTTTTAAAATTGTATACATTTTTATAACATTATTAAATACTGGACAAAATTGTGTGTACAAATGAAATAAATATGTAACTCTTGTGTACAAAATGTTAAAAGATGACTTAGAAAATGCTCCAATTTAAAGGGAAATTGGTGTTCACTGCTTAAAAATTTGTTATGTTCTTTAGGTTTTTATGATGCCTGGTTACAACAAAAATGTAGGTAATACTAACCTATTCTTAAGCATGGTTAAGCAAAGAATAAATGATCAATTTATACAAAATTGCACGATAGATTAGAAAATTCTTCACGTGCACTCTTTTATCGAAACATAGCCTCATTTAGACTTCAACCATACTTGGAATTTTCTTTCTGTTAACAAATTTTGTCAGTCACTCGTTCAGTTGAGGGTTTCTTCTCATAGGCTACAGATAGAGGCAGGCCGTTGGGCTAGACCATTAAGTATTCCCGTAAATGAACGTCGATGTCATATTTGCAATGTATTAGAAGATGAATTTCATTTTGTTCTTGAATGTAGATTGTATAATGATTTGAGGAAACAATATATCCATTAAAATTCTGTAGAAGACCAAATATGTATAAATTTATAGATTTGTTAAATAATGAAAATCAGTCAGTCGTGAAAAAATTGGGAGCATATGTATACCATGCTTTTACTTTAAGAAATGCAAAATATGTATCAGTAACAATATTCATTTTCCCGTAAAACTATACCAGCCTAAACAAATACTGTTGTAATTTAAATATGTATGTATATTTTCACAGTAGTTATTTCTTGAAAGGATTTATGATTATCCAGTCTGTTGTTCCTTTTGTTTCGTTTCGTTAAGGATCAACTCAAGACCGGAATATATCTTAATTTATAAGACTGGAATATTTTTCAGTTCTTTAGTAGTAGATACTATGTATGAATATATATGTTATGCTAATCTATTATTAGTGTGTAACCTTCTCCAAATGTAAAAATGTAGACACATATACACAAATGTTTTATATATGTACATGCTGATTTCGCTGTTAATGCTAATCTATTATTAGTGTGTAACCTTCTCCAAATGTAAAAAATGTAGACACATTTACACAAATGTTTTATATATGTACATGCTGATTTCACTGTTCGTCATATACTGTGCATGTTTTATGTCCTCATGGGCTTCTAGCCTATTGGAATTGAAATAAACTTACTTACTTACTTATATATATAGACAACTAAAGTTATACAGTGTATATCATCATGAAGTTGACATAAAACAATAAACAACGTGACCTGTAATGGATAAGTAAAGATCAACAGCGAAACGGTCGTCACGCTGAAAGGGTCACATAAGAGTCGTTTCCTTCTATAGAATCAACACGGAAATGATAGTCAGGCATAGAGGGTCAAATATGACTAAATTCGTGCAACGACAGTATATAACATAAACCGATCCTAAAGAGTTCATTTTTGACATCAAATCTCTTTTCCTCAATGCGAAACTTTGTTTCATCCTCTTTTTTATATTCCGATCATAACAACTAGTCGTAGTGGTAAATGAATTATTTTTTTTACGTCATCGGCGATTTTATCATCATCATTTTTTCACGGTGGCCAACCCACGTGACATTTCGGTATCGTAAACAAGTGGAATATTGCTCGATTCTGGTAATATTTTGCTTATAATTTCCTTATTACATGACTGATTTTAATAAAATATAAAGCGTCGAAGACATGAAAACGAACGTTTGCCTCGGTACAAAGCGTCTACCATAATTCTTACTACTTTTCTTTAGTACTTCGCCCAAATGTGTTTACAGGGACCAAATGTGCAGGTAACGTGGGCGAAGTGTTTAAAGAAAGCATTGAGAATGTGTGGCAGACGCTTTGTGCCGAGGAAAACACTCGTTTTCCTGTCTTCGACGCTTTTTATCTTGTCAAAATGCATCAAGTTATAGACATTTAAGCAGTAATCTTACCTGAATCGAGCTATGTTTCCCGTACGAACGATACCGAAAAGTCACGTGGGTTGGCCACCCTGTGAAAACAGCCGTGAAACATAAAAACATACTTGGCGGCCTTAAAAAGTCTCCCCATACTTGGATTCTGTGTTGCTGCATTTTCTTGTCCTTCGGAAGCATGGGGTCCGGACATATATGTTATGTATATCAACCGACTTCCATTTAAACCGGTGCTGAAGGGCAATGTGGTGCTGCATATTTCATTGCCTCTCATAGGAACGGACCCAGTTAGGCCGAGACTGCCATTAGTTCTATGCTTCCAAAGGATCTCTTTTCAGATTTTACTTAACCGGAAACAGCAAACGTATCTAAGCAGTAATGATATCATGGTTTCTTCTTTTTTTTTTACAGATTTTATTGCATTAAATTGTGCATTTTAACCAGAAATATATTTATGCAAACATGATATAATACATAGCATTGAAACAACAAACGGCTTCAACCTAACAATATATTAAGTAAGTTATCTTAGTAACTAACAAGTGGCTAAAACGATTTATATTGATTTTTTTAGAAAATATTTTGTAGAGCAAGTGAATGTATGTAATTCAGAAACAGCTTCTTTCCAAGTTATACTCACTGTATCAAAATTAAAAAAATTACTTGGTATATATGCAAGAGAAGTCAAGGCTGGCACAGTATTACCCAGTATTACCCATTTTGGGTAATATGATGACTTGCTTTGTATCTTGAGACATTCGCCTTATTGTATGAACATGTTTTGTTGGGTTTAACGTCACACTGACACATTTGAAAGTCATATGGCGACGTTCAATCTTATGATGGTGAAGGAAGACTCCAGGTACCCCTCTGGGTATTATTGCGGCATAACGCGCAGGCACCTGGGTAGAACCATCAGCCTTCCGTAAGCCATAGAAATATATGCCCAAAGCGAAGCTCGAATCCGCATCGGTGAGGGGCAAGTTATTTGAAGTCATGGACCTTAACCACTTGGCCTCGGCTTTTTGATGTCTAGTAACAAATAGTATATTTGATTCAAACATGATCAAATTTGTTTTTCTATTGAACAAAAAAGATTGAAACAACTGTGTTTTATTTAACAAATAATATATCTCAAAAAGTGATGATTTTACAATATAAACTTGGCTTTGTACCAACCTTGAGTGAAGTATAACTAAAACGAATGAAACGACTATTATAAACTTGGTTACTTTACTATGGAACCTAAAACTTCGACATTTTTCCATATTAAAGTTAAAATTTCATATCAGGTGCTCAATATCATAGGTGATGCTATTTAAATCTAAATGCCACAAAATGAAAATGAGCCGCGCCATGGCAAAACCAACATAGTGACTTTGCGACCAGCATGGATCCAGACCAGCCTGCGCATCCGCGCAGTCTGGTCAGCATCCATGCTGTTCGCTAACGGTTTCTCTAATTGCAATAGGCTTTGAAAGCGAACAGCATGGATCCTGATGCATGGTCTGGATCCATGCTGGTCGCAAAGCCACTATGTTGTTTTTTCATGGCGTGACTCATATGAAGTTTATAAGTGTAAATGCATATGTAACAAAAAGATAATGTTATAGTGATAATGCACTCCCTCCCTTTAATACCTTGTGCAGAAAGTGCATGCACAGGACTGCTCGGTTATGCAACACAGAAAGTCTCCAAATTCAATTTATATGCTTATAACATAAAGACTGAGGTATGTATGCATATGAATTTGATTCTACAAACAACTGAAACAACTTAAATTGTTTTAATATTAAGGGAAATGATAATTTTGATACAGTCGGTATAAAGTTATGCTAATGTTCATGTTATACGAGTACATGATGATAAAATGAAATATCAAAAACAATTTAAGAAAGTAAGAACAAAACAAAAAATTCTATATATGTTAACAAAAACAATAAACAAGGGCATGTACACATGCCAATTGCAAAAGAAAAAAGTTATAATACTTTCTTTACATTATAAAATAATGTGTTCTGTTTAAAGTGTGATGAGGGGGCCTTTCTCATGAAATACATCCTGCTCCATACACCCCTGAATCTATGCCCCAAAGATTCATTTGAGCTCTATCTAAAGAGTGAAATAGGGACATTTTTTCATGAAACACACATGCCCACCCATCCAAATGAAGATAATGAAAAACAATGTGAATCATCCTATATAAGAATCTTCTGTCATTTCGCCAGTAGAAAAATTTCATTATGGTCCCATGATTGGTCTGTATCTAACCTTAATACACTAAGAAAACCTGATCTGAAAATAGTTTTTCAAATTTTTGAATCGTTCGCTCGTACAAATTTGCCGTTCGGTTTCTATGATCTGCACGTATGACATTCAGCCTGTCTTGCTCTGGGTTCGGAACTTCAATTTGCTTCTTTTTAAAGGCTTCCCGTAACAATCTAAACGAACGTCCACCTGTTTCCTTCTCGTTATCCGCTTGAAGATTCTCGTTAGATGACGATGATCCGAGACTTGAACGAGAACTTCGTCTTGTAATGGCGGGGGCGCTTTTAATATCTCTAGGTTGAAAAGCGCTCATAACTTTTGGAGGAGCAGATTTTCGTCTGACATCCCGAGCGGGAATGAAACGATGACTTTCAAAATTTGCCACGGACATTCTCCTTCGTCTTAGGACTCCGGAAGGGGGCTTTTTGGTAACATTTGCCCACGAGTGAAGTGTCCTAATGAAATGTTTGTGCCGTTCATGTTTCTCCTTCACATTAAAATCGTTGTCGTCGTCGGATTGGTCGGTTTCGCTGTCTCTCTCATCACTTTCACTATATTTGTTTTTATCTGGCATGTCGAATTTAACTGCACTTTTTGATTCACTCCTGTAATAGTGTCTCGGTACGATTTCGTTCACTGGACCTATGTTTGCTTCTTGATTACCTTCAAGTCGTCCCTTAGACGACTGAATTCTTAGTTGCTGGAATTTAAATTCGTTGAAGTCCACGGACTTTGAATCCAAGTCAGATTTAAAGCGAACAACAACTTTCTTATCATAGTTAAATCGATCAAGTAAGACTTTTTTGTGTTTTTCCATGATTTCTATCGAAAGATCTTTCTTTCGATCTTCCATTTCATTGGCCGCACGTACTTGAGGACTGTATTCTTTGTTAATTCTCTGCCCAGTTCCTGTATCAACCATGAGGGATTTCTTCGTTCGCCTTTGATAATCTAGTCTTCGAATTAACTCTCCCATTGTCAGTTTATGAATTACGATCCAACATGCTATTATCCATAAAGTCCTGTAAAATACAATTCAGCTGATTCAAATCATTTTCAATTTGTGAGTTTGAACAGTGCTTAATTTTAAATTTCAAAAAATTGTTTGAAGAATTATATTTCTTATATCATAATGTGGATTTCTCAACTTTCCGTACAACAATATATATTTTGTTGCACATAGTTTAAATCATAAAATGTTAAGTTAGAAATTGTTGTAATACGTTTTTTACGTATTTACGTTTTAAAATGTCTGCGACTAAGCAGAATTTGTAAAAACTGTTAGTTATCTTCAGTTATGCAGATATCCTTAAAAGTACTACTTGTTTTTTTTTATTAAATACATGATTTGCGAAGACCTCTTGTAAATGAAAAAAAAGTTATGATAAAGAAAAGTTTATTGTAACACGATCCGCAGCAGTTGCTATATAAACATATAGCGAAATCGCCTATACATGAATCTACGATAAAATATAGCTCTTCCATTCCACCCTACGATTGTCACACGACTGCGAGATTCTACTCTGCTTCTGTTATATACCGACTAAATACTCGACTATTTCAGTGATATATAAATCTAGTAGACTAGTAATAAAAAGTACATCAAATTTTCTGAAACAAACAATTTGTAACTGATGAATTTATTTGTTTTTAATTTTACCGTAAGTAAATGTTTCAGCCCGGTAAGTTTCAACTTCAACACCAGTGCATCTATGTCTGGTCGTGTCTGTAGTTTACAATTTCTGCGCTGTATGCACCACAAATGTCAACTAGATTCTACTTTGACAGTAAATAAATTGTAATTCATGTTCCAATCTTGCAGACTAAAGTGTTTACGTGTTTATATACCGCCGCAATGTTCTGGCGTGTATGTTTCAGTGCCATCATGTAGGTGACGTGCACTATTTTTAGAAACTCCATATATAAACATTGAACGAAGTATTTACTTCTGATTTCTATATCCGACCTTAGATGTTATTGAAAATAACATTTTAACCGAGGTAACTACTTAATACTTTAATTAAAATTTGTTGAATATCGGAAAATTCCGTTTTATACAACGCTTTCCATTCGTGGGGAGGTTTTTATAATAGCATATGGCCAGCCGAATGACATATCGAGCTAAAATGTAGTGCTGTAAAATGCGAAGAATTTACGTGGTTAGAATCGAAATAATAAATATGTTCCAATAATTTTATCAGTTAATAAAATATGGGCAGTCGTTCGGATGCGAATATTAAATCACTCGTGCTACGCACTCGTGATTTAATTATTACGCATCCGAACTCCTGCCCATATTTTATTAACTGATAAAATATAGGCACATATTTATTATTTCTTAAATAATATGTTAAGAACACGCCCACGTTCAAGTAGAATTTATATAGACTAGATACTATTTGTAATAATCTTACCTGTCCGTACTCCGTTGTTTTTGTTCCCTAATTATCTTTGCACTTTAGTTATGATCCTTCACCGACATTTCTAATAGGTGTAACGTACGTTACAATTCACTTAAACAATGAAGCTAGTAATTTTATAATGTCAAAATGGTAAGTGGATATACCACAATATAATATATAATTAACATAAATATTTCCAGTTGCATCAGTCCCTTTATTTATATAAAGTTACATAATTATGTTTCGCTCCAAGGTGACAAAATGGTCCATTCGGTTGTGTCACGAAAGAATACAACTTGACCGCTTCTATACAGACTTACTGTTCCGTGTAAGAACGCATATACATAAAACAAAAGATTTCTTTACAGTGAACGGGTTTTGACGTATATTATTGTAACATGTACTTAGCTATATTTCTATTTAAAGTTCTTTATTGTTGCGTTACATTGATTAAGGAGGTCAAATTTAAAACCAATTGAACTTGTAAACAGGAATGTAGTGTCATTTTCTCAGTTGTGGAAAAAGTATTCCCCTGTCTCTCATTTTGACTTGCTATCTTTTGCGCTTTCGTTTAGGTGGCATATCTTCAGTTCTTGCATTATTTTGAAAGGGTGAAGAAGTCCCTTATTTATTGAATGTTTTCATTTAGTTCGATGGCAAGCTTTTCATTCAAATATTTAAAAAGAAAAGAAACAATATTAAAAAGGATATGCATAAATAATTTTTGTTATTAAAAAGTATACCACGTTTCCATGAGACCATTAACTCAATTTGACGGCGGTAAAATAAAAATGTATTTTATCATCCGGGTATAAAAATTAAAGACAAAACACAAGGTTCATAAAATTGTATAAAAATATCTTATCAGGAACATTCTTCTTAGCACTTTATTTATTACTTTAAACTGATTGTCTCTGAAACTTTAAATATAAAGCTCTATCTGCGTAAATTCTTTGGATTCCATCCAGTACGTGTGGATCTACTTCCGGCTAAAAATGGCGGGAGCACATATTTCGTCATGTCAGCTTTGTGAAGTTTTTCTTGCAGATGTGCTTTTTCGTCTTTGGTTTTCTGCAAACTCTCTACAAGATCATGATTGGTTTTCTTCAGATTTTCATTCTCTCGGACGCTTTCTTGAAGTTTCTTTTCCAGATCAAGTCTTTCTTTTTCTTTCTCCTCAAGAAGTGTTTTCTGCTTAAGTAATTCCTGTTTAATGTCACCTGAAACGTAAAATATTCACAGTTTAGGTATGAAAAACTGATTTTGTATATACATAAACCAGTGTATATATTAAATGATATATTTTTAATAAAATTAGAGATAGTTCTAAAATGTTAGTCAAGTGCGTTGTTTCACGTGCATCGCATTTACAATAAAGGTAAATGACTTTTGTATACCATTTTGACATATGAGTGCATATCTATGATGTATAATAGTTACCTGTCTCACGTGCATGTGTTTCTTGAAGAACTCTGATATGTTGCTCTAATGATTTTATTTTCACTTCTAAATTTTTCTTCTCTTTGTTTAAAAGTTGTACCTCTTTTTCCAGGGTCACTTTGTCTTTTGTTAAGCCTAAGGTTAGAACAAATCAGAATATATAAAGTTCTGATTATATTGGTGAGACCATTATTTTGGAAAAAAATATTAAAACAAATTTGATTATTTCTTGGAACAATTTATAACAGACCCTTGGTGAATTTACATTGGAAATCCATCTCGTCAATAGTCAAAGCTGCGATCACCGTATTAGAAGTCTGGCCCACTACCTTCTACAACTACACCAATAGATCATGGTTAAGTGTAAAATTTAAAAATCTGGAAATGACTTTATAATATCTAATTACATAAGATATAAACTAATCTTACACGTATTACGCTAAAAAGAGCCTTTACCTTTTAACCGAGCATGTCTGTCTTCGTGTTCCTCTTTCAATCTTTCAAGCATACTTTGCAATTGTTTGTATTCTCCCTCCTTTGTCTTTAATGTTTTCACCAGATCACTTTTCTCTCTTTCCTTCTCTCGGATGAGTTTTTCTAGGTGCCCGGACCTATTCTCAAGCTTTTTCTCTAAGTCCTGATTTTTGTCTTTCACCTGAAAAATTATTTGTATAATTAGTTAAATGCATACCCCTATGCATAATCCAACACATATGACAACCCATTCCAACCCTGACGTACAATTGCTATAAAGTCTTTCTGTTGTTGTTTTTTTTTTTTTCAAACATTCCACCACATAATATTATAGGCAAAACGTAAACGCACACACCAAGATAAAAGGACCAAAAACCATAGCAAACTCAACTTCATGCACAACCTGACTAATTTTTTACTGCATTTTTCTTGTAGAAAGTAAATGTAGTTGATGTACCAGAAACATTGACTATACATACTACTAATTATTTACCATAAAGAGACCTAACCTGATTATATTCGGATTGTTTCAGTTCAATCTGAGCTTTCAGGACTTTCACAGTCTCCGTGACAAATGTAAGCTCGGCTTTCAGTTGTTCCCTGTCGCCTTTAGTCTTAGCTAGATCACCTTGAAGTTCACTATGTTTGCGCTGTAAAATGCACAATTCTAATCTGTCCTCATCCCTGTCCTTTTCAATATTTGCTCTAAGTTCTCGTAACTCCCCTGTGATCTCTTCCTTCATTCTGTATGATGAAATAAAAAATACAATTTACATTGATCAGGTTAGCGCAATGACATGAAAATCTTATACTTATCCGTCCAGATATCGGCAGTAGTTTTCTTAAGACAATGCAACCAATTGCATAGATGTAGTTGGTCTAAATACATCTGTCCAGCATATTTGTTTTACGTATAAGGGGACTGTAGTCAGATACCTGCAGTTAATAAATTGTATGCCTCTATCTGACTGAAATACCACTAAATATTCCGCTAATGGAATGAGCCAATCTGCTAGTATGTTCTCTAAAACATGTATTCATATTTAGTTTTTTTTTTGTATTTGTCTTGGACTGTTTTCACAATAGCCTAGCTTCAACGTTCTTTACCATAGGTATTTCAAAACCAAAACGTGAATTCACATTTCTATTCAATGATGTCGTTAGGTAGGAAATAATATCCAAAGAGTAATGAAATATTATACTGGGAGCAAATCACCTATGGAGGTCCTCTGGTTTGACGGTGTTGCTTCTTGTGTTTGCAGAGATGGCTCCATGTTCAGCCAATACAGTTTGTGCGGCACTGACGTTCCTATCGCCTTCATTCGCTCCATTCCTTGGATCGGGTATAACTGGCGCGCTCTAGAAAAGTTCAAATATATTGAAATGAACAGGATTTACGTTCTTTAGAAGTAAACTTAGCAATACCACGGGCATTCCAGTCTCGGGTGAATTTGCAATCTTTCTTTATCTACATACTAATGATTGTTTAAAATGTTGATTTTATAACGAGGTCTGGTATTTGTTTTGTCCAATAAAAGGAATAGTAATGTTGCGGAATATGATACAATTCCATATGCCCATCAAGATTATAATGAACAACAATATTAATATACTTTGCGGAAAAGGCTTTATAGTGGTTTCACCTGAGAGTGCAAAACTAATAGATGTAACAAAAGGATGAGTTAATAAATAGCGGACGTAAGTTCCGCAGAAGCACATGGTGAATTAAATGACCAATATAGATTTTGTTCTAAGCAGTGTTGAAGCATAAGTTTTTGGAAACTTTCTATTCTAACCGTCATTAAGCAGAGGCTCCGAAAAGTCTTTTTTCAAGATCATTCCGGGAAAACTGATTATAATAATACATATTTCACCTTACATATTCATCATTTTAGATACTGAATACTGGTAAGAAGTTCCTATAATCATTGTTAACTCTATCTGGAGAAGCTTTCTGTATTGACATATACTTTTCGATTTTCAGTCTGTTATACAGTTTTAGGTTAAAGTAAGATAACTATGTTTTGGTATTTTTGTTTTGTTTAGCATCAGCATAATATATGAGTATTTAGAGGATATGAGAATGTATGACATTATTTTATTTCTTGAAATTTGTCTCAAGTTCTGTCTATACACATTTCAATTAGCCATTTAAACAAGTCGTTCCAAATAATCTGTGATTTCGGCAGTTCCAAAACATATTTCATTTTCATATATTTTCAAGGACATCATAAATTTGTCTTGTATACACAGTTAGGGAAATGCTCCAAGTCTTGTATATGAGACTGTTATTACCCAAAAGGATAATAATAAAACAATAGAACTTTAAACATAGGCAAATGTTATGTTTAGGATCTTTTTGCCGTACTGGTTTACCTTGGTATATGTTACTGGTGTAGAACATTTTATATCACGAAAACGATCGCTTTAGATCTGTCAACTACGTCTTTAATCATAAAAATGACATTTGCACCGAGATAGCCTTTTAAACCTGACTTACACTCTATTTCGCATGTAGGTCTCTTAAACATATTTAGCAAAGTATTAATTCAAGTGTCTATGAAGGTCACTAAATCAGAAAAGGATCACATCAGTAAAAGCTTTGTTTTAAATTAAGCAGGTTTCCATGTTACATTTCAAAATATTTTAGGAAAATGTAATTGTTGACCCAAACTTTGGTCGTGTCTTGCACTGTTTGGTACTTAAATTTATGAGAAGATTAAGACAAAGGCAAAGCATTGAATATGTTAAACCTTCATAAAATGTTCTTAAAAGCTGTTGTTGCATTTGTCTTCATACATTCAGAAAGATGCGTTAGTTTTTGCTGCTGATACCGCAATACTGGTCTAACTACAAGTAGTCACGAAACAGGCCCATGCACTTGCTTTAGACAGCGTAACAATATGTCTTGTTAAGATGCTTTATACATGTAATTTGAGTCCGGTTTGATCAAGTTCTGAAGTTGAAACGCTTAACAAATAAACTGCTAAATTATATATCCCCCAGCGTGAGTTTTTAGCTAAATAGTATAATATTTTACCTGACGAGGAAATATTCTGTTAATGGTTGTAGGACGTCCAATGTGCCTGTTGTTTTGATTTGAGCCTTCTGCAATACACAGAAACAATTGCTGTTACCAACGTTTAGTGGATCTTTTTAATGCAAATAAAATTTCAAATTCATATTATACATTATTTTGGGCAGTGAACGTCAAAACAGTACTTAAAAGTAAAGAAAACTTTATTAACGTCGCTTATGATAAACAGACAACATTAGCTACAAAGCTCTTGTGCGACAAACAAGACATCCAGTAGGCCCTAACAGATACTTACCTGCGCTTATTTTACCTCCTGGTACAACCCTTTAATAGACACTGAGTGTCAAGCAAGGGAGTCACTAGAACTATTTATTAACGTCTTTGGAATAACGCGGTCGGGAATACAACCGGTCTGACCTCCAGCACGCAAACCGGAGACTACCATTGAACTGCTGGTGTAGGATTTGAATACATTGGACTGTTTAATGAGCTTTTATGCCGAAGCAACATATTTTATATCCAGATAGTAATTATACACCCACAATTCATTTCTAATTTTATGGTTTTGTTTTTTCTTTCTTTCACATTGACGTTTTGATTCAGTAATGAATACGTTTAAAGTAATATGTCCCTGAAACAACAAAATCGTCTATTATAGGTAGCTGCCGGAACCGCAGACGCAAATATTAATTCGCACCTATTGGATGTACGCACGTATTGAGTGTATAATATACTGACTAAAGGTTAGGGTAAGGTTTAACCTAGGTTTAATAGTGTACATTCAATGCGTGTATACATTCAATATGGGAGAATTAATGCCAACCGAACAGCAGACGTTCCAACAAACGTGCAAAGCATGTTTCTCAATCCAGCAATTTTTCGCAGAGCGACGCGGAGTAATTCACTGTAATCTCCGGAATACTTTGAAGTCACAAGATTCATTTAAAACTGGTTTGTAATGGATGTAATCATAGCTTCATCTAAGGACAAGCTAGCATAAAACTAGCTGTTCTTGTCACTTTTCGGGGGTATTTAAACCGTCTTGCATACCAGACGGAGATGTCCGGTATTTTTACCGGTGCTGGAAAAGTCCATCTTATACCCCAGGGTGTAAGATGACTCTCGTGCTGTAAATTACGTATTACGAACTACATATATGTAGAAGATTTATGTAGTAATTTATATATTATTTCATAAAACGGAATAAAAATTCCATACACTGACAATTCCTCTTTGTTCCTGACACTCACAGTATATTTCTCGATTAAAAAAAAAACGTTATTTTATATATATAAAAAAAGAGTCATAACGTTACTCTGCAACTGAGTAAAAGAAAATTAAGCTTTTTTCATTTGTCTTTAAAACGTCATGACGTTGGTTTCCCGTGCTTTGTTTAAATACGCTATTATAAGAAACAGTTTTAAAAAGAAATTTAAGCCGTTCGATTGATTTTATTTTTACAATAATTTCTTGAATATGGTATGCAAGAAAAAGATTCGATCACTGGCAGGAGGTGCAGATAGGAATATCTGGCTCTCGGGAAACTGTTAACGCGGTAACTCGGCAGGAGCCCTCGACATTCCCGCATATTTCGTGGAAATTTAATGACGTTGAGTGACAGTGTATTCACTTATCTTCACACTTATCAGTTTCCACACGTTTTCTGCTAGAATAGCGTTATCGAATGTTCATTTGTTGTAACATCTTCAGAACAACTCGGAATACGTTGGTACCCTCGCCCTACCGGGCTCAGGCACCAACCTTTCCCTCGGGATTCTGCAGATGTTATAATACGAAAAGCATGCGTTATCCCTACAATATTGAATTTTAAGATTTGAGATAAACTCTTGCACATATTTAATATTCAATTAAATGGTACCTAATTCTTATCAAAGTTAACGTTAATGTTAACAGGTTTGAAACTTACCGGATGATAGCGATACAGGGGGACTGGTGTCGTCTGCTCCAGTCCTTTCTAACTGATTTGCAACGTGACCATATTCACGTGACTTTAGTGATTTCAAAAATATTTCATAAGCGTCGTGATGACTTTTCAGAAGAAAATACAGAAATTCTTCAACAGTGTCCTGATCCGTCTTCTGGTTTCTTTTCAATTTCATCCACCTCTCCGGTGTTATTACTCCCTTTTCAATCAACGGATCAATGATTTGTGCTATATTCAATGTTTTCTTTAGAAGCCCCCAATGTTTCAAAATTTTCATTTCATCTTTTGGATGTAGACGGTTTCTGTCCATATCATCGTCAATTTTGTCCTCTTTCTCGCTTTCATCTTTTCTCTTCTTATTATCTTCATTGTGGTTGGCTTCGTCTCGTGCCTTGTCCACTTTAAACGTACTCATTATAACACGTCGACCAGCGTCAAAACGTTGATCACTCTTTGCCGTATGTCTTTGAGGTCGGTTGGAATTAGTACGAGTGTCATCTCCCATTTTAATACTGTCTGTTGACTGATTCACAATTTACTATGTTCCACTTTTGTACTTAATTAAGCAAAATGAGCAGCAGTTAATCTCACTTGGATTCTTTTACTGATCGAAAAACTAAAACAGTGTAAATAATCTGATTTGATACTTTCACTAAAAGAGATATTTTATACTTTCGGCTTCAAAATTTCTAATCCTTTGGAGCGTGAGCGTAAAGTACATTTAAAGTGTAAAACATATATCTTACTAAAGGAACAAAAACTAACAATGTACCAGGAAAACACGTTTTTTTTTCTTTAAAAGTCAATAACTATATTTACGTTTGCTTTTGTTTTACTTGATTTGCCTTCACACCTATTCCTGTCAAATAATTCAAAAATAAACGGGTGAGGTTGCAACATTTGGATCAAATTACTTTTTAAATACAAACCTGTCGAAAACTAAACAATACAAGATCGATTTATATACTTTAACTTTTTACTTTTTGCGTAGTTGTGCGTTAGTCACCCATAATTCATTTAAAAGCATTTCACATTGTTTAAAACACTATATAGAATGAAGTACATAAATAATATAAGTTGATTCTATATAAACTATATGCTTCATTAAATGCTATGCATCTATATGTACAGCATCAAATAACAAGTATTATACTAGTAAATACAATGTTACAGGTATCACTATATTGAAACAATTCTCCACCGTGAATAAAAGCAACCCTCAAATAAAGACAAATTTTGACGCATACAAAAGCAGTTTTTGAAAACAAGTTTGACTGCATGCGCATGCATTATGAAAAACTGCATGGTACGATAGGCTACTAACTAGAGCAGTAGCAGGTACTACTGTGAAAAAAAGTTAAATGGGAACAGGATTTGTTGATGCATTTCCATCCTGATAAATGTAACATCCTTAGTATAACACAGAAAAAGAACCCCATCCAGTTTAATTATGAACTTCACCATCATACTCTAGAAAAAATTCAGTGGTGTAACACTTCAGAACAACTTGAAATGGGATAAGCACATAAACTCAGTAACTAACAGAGCAAATCAGTCTCTTGATTTTCTGCGTAGAAATTTTAGAATTAACTCTTCTAAAGTGAAAGAACATGCACGTAAGACCACAGTAAAACAAAATTTTAAGTTAGAATATTCATGTACTATTGGACCCACATACTAAAAGCCATATAGATCAGATTGAGAAAGTTCAGAGAAGGGCTGCTAGATGTGTCACAAATCGCTATCATAATACAAGCTCAGTTTCTGACATGTATGTTAACAAATCTAAATTGGCTATCATTAGAGACAAGAATAACTAAAGCCCGCTTAATGATGTTCTTTAAAATTGTCCATCATGTAGTAGCTATATCCGGAAAAGAATTTATTAATTCCAGCTGATCCAAGAACAAGGCATGGTCATGGTACCATAAACAGCTTCAGACACATCAATTGGCACACCCAAAGATTGTTATAAATTTTTTTTCCTAGAACAGTAGGGCAGTGGAACATGTTGCCCGCTGTTGCACATACAACAGCCACAGTTGACTTGTTCAAAGCTTTTATCACTGTTCCTGTTCTAATCTCTGCCCTCCATCTCTAAACAGCTACCAGTGTATAAAGTTTTAATGATGTAAAATTTGGAAAGTTTTATCGTTTGGCACTTGTACAAATTTGACATGTAAAAAAAAACACCGTAAAAACTTTTATTCAGCGCCTACACATAGTCTTTAATGTGATGAAGGACTATAGTATCTAGAAGAAGAGAGGAGAAAGTTATGTTTATAATAAGGTGACCTTTACTTTGGGGTTAGATCTTAATGCGGGATCCTACTGTATTCATTTATGTTCTGAACATAAACATGTAAGCTACACCTGATATGACTTCAGAAGCATTACTTTATTTTCAAACTGTTGCCAGATTCTCTACATATCAATTGAGGGTAGGCGTTACGGCACGGAAAGTTTTCACACTAAACATGTCTGTTGATTCTGTCAGTGAAAACCTTAACGTTTACTCTCGAGTTTAATCTCTTGTTGATTTGTTACTGTCTTTGCGAATGCATACAGACATTACATGTAGGCCTGAAAGGACAACCTCCGCGCAGGAATATTGTCAAACAATCACTTCTGTACCGATAAGGGGAAGTTTCACTGTGTAGGTGTTTCCTGAAAGGGGTGAAACATTTAGTACCTTAAAGGTAAAGGTAAGTTTTATTTACCGTCGCTTCGTGAAACAATTAACATAAGCTCTCTAGAGCTTTTCTGCGACCCTATATTAAGAACAGTTAAAACAAATTATACCTCACCCCCAGCAATTTGCTGGTACCCATTTACAGCTGGGTCAACTGAGGCAATTGTGATAAAGTGCCTTAACTGCCCAAGGATACACCGCAATGGAAGTAGCCATGATTCGAACCAGGGGCCTTCACTTCCGTAGGAAAGCGTCTGAGCCCTCTCGACCAATGCGTCCACTTATAACCTTAAAGGCTGATCACTACCAAATCAAATGTAAGCCTCACAAGTAGTCCAAATATAAATAGTACTAATCTTTTTTTCCTTTCCTATAGTGTCTTTTCTCAACAGCAACCTAGTTTACTTTTACCCTACCGTGTTTCAGGATGTACCATTTTGCATTCTGTCGAAATCGGCATGTTCCTATTTCATGCTAGGTAAAAATTGCGGCGTAAGAATTTAATGTCTCGAAAAGAGAAATTGAAAGAAGAGAAAAGTAGTAAATTCAGCGGGTTGTATTTAACGAACTGTAGTTTTCTTATATAAAAGTTAACACCCCGTTTTCTTTTTGTTTTTCTAAAGTAGCGATATAGTTCTTTATGGGAATATAAGTCTCTGAAAATCTGATATGCTAGAAAATGTCGAAAAACTGTTATGAAGTAAGTGGATTTTATATGAAATAAAGAACAGCCAGATTTAGTGGTGTTCAGCCTAAAATGGTTTCATATTGGTGGCTGATACCTAGTTGTGAAAATTTTCGTTCCTAAATTTATATGAACACCGGTTAAAAAATTAGGCCGAATTTGGTACGAAAATAAAGTACAGTGATGGGTAAACGATATTACTGCGATTTCTGTGACAGATCATTTGCTGACCGTGGTGTGAACAGAAAGAATCATTTCAAAGGCTTACAACACCAGCGCATGAAGAAACAACACTACGATAACTTCCGTGGTATTCGTGTTTATTTAATAAAAAATTATTCGTACTCAGTATTTTCGCCCTCATCTTCAGACTAACCAGGATAAACTTATTTTATGATATAGCACATTTTTTGACTAATGTGACTAGTTCATATTGCAACACGAATTATGAAATTAGCACAGTCTTTCCTGAGGAAAATGTAACCAGATTTTGTGGGACCATTTCTGTTCATTCCACCGAAATATGGGAAATTATTTTTAGCTCATCTGATTTTTTGAAAAAAAATGATGAGTTATTGTCATCACTTGAGCGGTTGTCGGCGTCGGCGTCTGCGTCGGCGTTGCCTGGTTAAGTTTTATTTTTAAAGGTCAGCTTTTCTTCTAAACTAATCAAAGCTATTGCTTGAAACTTGGAAGACTTGTTCACCATCATAAGCTGACCATGTATACAAAACATAACTCCACTGCTTTTTGCAAGAATAATGGCCCCTTTTGTACTTAGAAAATATCAGATTCTTGGTTAATTTTATGTTTAGGTCAACTTTTCTCCTAAACTAATCAAAGCTATTGCTTTGAAACTTGAATACTTGTTCACCATCATAAGCAGACACCTGTACATCAAGAAACAATAACTCCATCTTGATTTTTGCAAGAATTATTGCCCCTTATTGGACTTAGAAAATCAGTTTTCTTGGTTAAGTTTTATGTTTAGGTCACTTTTATCCAAACTATCAAAGCTATTGCTTTAAAAACTTGCAACATTTGTTCACCATCAATAGCTGACCCTGTACAGCAAGAAACATAACTCCATCCTGCTTTTTGCAAGATTTAATGGCCCCTTTTGGATTTAGAATAAATACAGATTTCTTGGTTAAGTTATTTTAGGTCAACATTTCTCTTAAACATCAAAGCTATTGCTTTAAAACTTGCAACACTTGTTCACCATCATAAGCGACCCTGTACAGCAAGCAACATAACTCCATCCTGCTTTTTGCAATAATTATTGCCCCTTTTGGACTTAGAAAATCATTTCTTGGTTGAGTATTATGTTTAAGGCAACTTTTCTCATAAACTATCAAAGCTATTGCTTTAAAACTTGCAACAGTTTTCACAATCATAAGGACACTGTACATCAAGAAACATAACTCTATCCTGCTTTTGCAAAAATGATGGCCCTTTTTAGACTTAGAAAATCATGGTAGGACAATATTTCTATTATACAAAAAAAAATCAATGAGCGTCAGCACCCCAAGGCATGGCTCTTGTTATTATGAAATACATGCGCATAATTCAAATTAAAGAAAAGAAGCTAAGGTTTTGTATTTAGATTAAAAAAAGTGCACACCTTCAGAAAATACACAAGTCTTGTAGTAGACGTTCCTTATTATCAGGTAGGGAATTGGTCCAACTAATTTGACGCGATCCTAGGAAATGTTGAGATATCTTTTTCATATGGGCAATATGTCCACTGGCGTCAAACACTCAAATGACCAAAATAGTTGAAGCAACTTCCGATGAAATTTTCACTGCCAATGCTTTACATGCTATATGTTTAAATGCCAATTATTTCACGAATTGGCCATATAAATTAAAATATAACTTATATGTATCAAAAGGGGATTCAATTCCTCATTAATCTATGTTAAAATTATCAAATAATATCCAAAATTACGAATGTTCTGGTGATTTAAACCTTTGTATGTACTGTACACAATCAACGTTTACCATGTGTTTACACGCCATCTAAAACCAATAACTTTACATGGATGACTGTGTACTGTGATTTAACTTGAAGTTCCATTATTTGGGTCCTTCAAAGTTTTGACGTTTAGATTGCCTGTCACAAATATAAAACAATCTTAACGTCAAATTATTTTGACTAGTAGGGAACAAATTCAACAATGCCTGTTCTATGTTAAAGGTAAAGTTAAGCTTTATTTAACAGCAGTGGCTAGAGAACCGGAATCGGTTCCCTAGACAGCGAACTTATTCGTCCGGAACCGGTTCTCTAGCCAAAGTACCGTGCATAGGCTAGGGAACCGGAATTTTATTTCTATGCATAAAACTGTTGAAATTCACTTTGTTTCTTTTGGTAAGTATCATGTGCATATTCTTATCTTAATAAGTTAATAATTTACCATTTCAGCAAGCTATGCCCTTTTATTTATTTCTGTTTACTGTGTCTCCAGAAGTGTACTCGCCGCATACTGTCCGCCATATTGGAATGATAAAATAAACTAGTACGAATGAATGCGAAATCGTCGACACTGGAGCCGAAATAAACTTGAAATTTAAACTTAAAAGGTATAAGACAATAAAAGAAACGATTAAAACAAATTAAGTAATTTCTGTTAATTAGTATTGATTACATATCTTTGAACGTGAAATGCCGAGGTGTTACAAACAAGTATTTAAAGTGATCAAAGAATCTGTATGAAGTTTAAAGGCAATTAACATTAAATGTTCATCTATAAACATGTAATGACCCAAATACAAACCAAATATATTTTATATTTAAATAATTTAAACATAGTACAAGTTTAAAGCAAAATTTAATAACATTTAAAAACTGCAAAGTAGTTTATTCACGCATTCATTCATACTAGTTTATATCATTCCAATACGGCAGACACGGTATATGCGGCGAGTACACTTTGGAGCCCAGTAAACGCAGATAAATGCAAGGGCATGATAAAAAAATTTAAGATAATAATATGCAGACACTTACCAGTACAAAGTGGATTTCGACAGCATTATGCATAAAAAAAATTTCGGTTCCCTACCTATGCACGGTATTTTGCTTAGAGAACCGGTTCCGGACGAATAATTTCGCAGTCTAGGGAACCGATTCCGGTTCTCTAGCCACTGCCTTATTTAACATCACATAATTATTATCCAGCATACAACACAAGCTACAAAGCGCTTGTGCAACAAACTACATTGTAGGTATCCATTAACAGATACTGCATATTCACTGTTCCCACTACATGTTTTGCCCAGGGGTGTTTTCACCTCAAGCCAAACAAAACTGGGGGTGAAACATGGAAAGTTGGGGTGACAAAATTAAAGTAAAAGAAATTTTTGTGTCCATAATCATTAACTCATACATTTGTTTTTCTCAGTTTTCTAAACTGTTGAAATATAACTCTAAAAGTTAATCAACCATTAGCTTAATCATCTGTTAAAACTGGGCCCAAAATTTCTTTTCAGTAAAACTATAACATCATACTAGTATGTGTTTCCCACTAAGACTAGTATTTTGAAACAAAATTTAACAGGCGGTTAGTTTAACAGCCTGTTAAAGTTTCGAACAACTGGGCCCTGTTGATTTATTTAATACATACTCATGTAATAGGAAGAGCAATGTACCATACCTTATTTTTTCTGACCATCCCGTGATGACAAGTGACATGTCTTTAACCCGGCCTATTATACACATCAGTTAGTCTGATAGTAAATAAATAAATACAGCAGTGAAACCAGTCTAAATTACCTAACTCAAAGACTGTCCGTTAAGCACAGAGAATATACATCCACTTCATATCCATTAAATGCCATCCATTACAGTCCATTACTAGTACTTAAAGTTTGCTCTTTATTTCAGATGCTGCCACTATCCTTGCTGAAGATTCAATGAAGACTCCGTGCAAAAGATTCTTTAATGGTGAATTTTGTTTGTAAACTTCAGTTTTTAGCTTGACTATACAAAGTGTATGGAGAGCTATCCTACTTACCCTGGCGTCGGCGTCTTTCCGCGTCCCCACCTTGGTTATAGTTTTTATGCACTTTCTCTTCTTTCTCCTTATCTCTGTATTAATTACTTGATGGATTTGCTTTAAACTTAAAATAGTTATTCCTCATCATCATCCACATCATCTGGCATAAGGGCCATAACTCTCACACCAGTATTTCATGAATTATCCCCCATTTTTACTTAGAATTTCAGGTTTAAAGTTTTGGTGCACTTTTACTCTATCTCAGTTGTAACTGTATGGATTTAATTCAGATTTAAAATAGTTGTTCCACATCATCACCCACATCATATGACACAAGGTTCATAACTTGCACCAATTTTTCATGAATTATGCCCCCCTTTTTATTTAGAATTTCATGTTAAAGTTTTGGTGCATTTTCACTCTTTCTCTGTTATTACTAAATGGATTTGATTCAAACTTAAAACAATTGTTCGACATCATCACTCACATCATATGACATAAGGGCCATAACTCTGGCACCAATTTTTCATTCATGCATTATGCCCTCTTTTTACATGAAGTTTCAGGTTAAAGTTTTGATGCACTTTCACTCTTTATCTGTTATTATCTAACAGATTTGATTCAAACTTAAAGTAATTGTAGCACTTCATCACCCACATCATATGATACAAGGGCCATAACTCTGGCACCAATATTTCATGAATTATGCCCCCTTTTTACATAGAATTTCAGGTCAATGTTGGTGCACCTTCACTTTATCTGTGTTATTACTTAATAAATTTTATTTAAACTTAAAATAGTTCTTCCATATTGTCGTCTTCATCATATGACACAAGGTCCATAATTCTGGCACAGATATTTAGTGACTTATGTCCCTTTTTAGCTCACCTGAGCACAAAGTGCTCAAGGTGAGCCTTTGTGATCGCCCTGTGTCCGCCGCCGTCAGTCATCCGACGTCAACAATTTGACTGTTAACACTCTAGAGGTCACAATTTTGGCCCAATCTTAATGAATCTTGGTCAGAATGTTACCCTCAATAAAATCTTGGATGAGTTTGATATTGGGTCATCTGGGGTCAAAAACTAGGTCACCAGGTCAAATCAAAGGAAAAGCTTGTTAACACTGTAGAGGCCACATTTATGACTGTATCTTCGTGACACCTGGTCAGAATGTTAATCTTGATGATCTCAGGGTCCAGTTTGAATCTGGGTCATGTAGGGTCAAAAACTAGGTCACCAGCTGAAATCAAAGGAAAAGCTAGTTAAAACTCTAGAGGCCACATTTTTGACCATATCTTAATGAAACTTGGTCAGAATGTTAATCTTTTTGATCTATAGGTCAAATTTAAATCTGGGTCAGGTGGGGTCAAAAACTAGGTCATTAGGTCAAATCAAAGGAAAAACTTGTTAACACTCTAGAGGCCACATTCATGACTGTATCTTCATGAAACTTAGTCAGAATGTTAATCTTGATGATCTTTAGATCAAGTTCGAATCTGGGTCATGTTGGGTCAAAAACTAGGTCACCGGGTCAAATCAAATGAAAAGCTAGTTAACACTTTAGAGGCCACATTTATGACCATATCTTAACGAAACTTGGTGAGAATGTTAATCTTGATGATCTTTAGGTCAAAAGGTCAGGTGAGCGATACAGGGCCTTCATGGCCCTCTTGTTTTATTCATGTGGTGTCAGCCAATCAGAATATGAAAAAGCAAGTTTTAAAGTCAGGTCAGAAATGGAATCGATATTGCTTTCCAGAACTTTAAACAAAATGGAAAATGATAATAAGAACCACTGAACTAAACCGACTGCCAGTATGGTATTTAAACTGTATTCAATGTTTGGTCTTGCCTGAAACTAAAATTTTCCTTAGACACATTCACAAACTGTCAAGTTGTGTGACTGCATTGGATCTCTTTTGTTCTGATTTCGAATAGATACTTCAGCTACCAAATAAACATATGACCTAATTAAGAGCAGCAGTGCAAAATTATAGTATTTGCTACTTTATTCAAAGGTACGTGTGATTATGGTGATGGCTGCAAGTTTTCACACATGACACCTGAGAGACGCCAGTATCTTCAACAGCAAGGTAACTTAAGGATTTAGGATTTCCTCCAAACTTAAATTTATCATTTGAGCCGCACCATAAGAAAACCAAAACATAGTGCGTTTGCGACCAGCATAGATCCAGACCAGCCTGCGCATCCGCGCAGTCTAGTCAGGAACCATGCTGTTCGCTAAAGGTTTCTCTAATTACAATAGGCTTTGAAAGCAAACAGCATGGATCCTGACCAGACTGCACGGATGCGCAGGCTGGTCTGGATCTATGCTGGTCGCAAACGCACTATGTTGGTTTTCTCATAGCGTGGCTCATTTATTGTAATAATGATAAAAACTTTTAAAACGTATTTAGGTAAAATAATAAGGACAACATCATTTGGTATACAGGTCCTAGACCTGTTTAGTTGGACTATTCGAAGAATAAGGATGGCTATTCTGCTCACCAGGGTGTCAGCATCTCACCTCGGTGAAGTTTTTCATACCGGTCCACATTTTGACAAAACTGTTTGACAGATAGCTTTGAAACTTTCAACACGTGTGTACCATCACCATGTCCAGTTTTAGTCAGGAGTACATAAATCTATCAAGGATTTTGTCTGAATTATAGCCCCTTTTAACTAACAAATCATAGTTAAGTTTTTCGTACCAGTTCATATTTTGTTTAAACTGTTTGACTTATGGTTTCGAAACTTTTATCACTTGTTTTTTATAACAGTCTTTATCAGTAGGCAAGAGTGCATAACTCTGACAAGTATTTTAGCTGAATTATGGCCCTTTTTTTGGACTTAGAAATTGGTTGAATTGAACGTGTTGTCAAAACTATTTGACATGTAGGTTTGAAACTTTGAACACTAAGTCTTGTTCATCGTCATAATATCTATCTGTAGTTAAGGGTATCTAACTATGTCAAAGATATTTGGCTGAATTTTGGCCCTTTTTGAACTCTGAAGTCAACCAGTCTATATTTTGTCTAAATTGTTTGACATAATTATGGCTTTGAAACTTTGACCTCTTGTTTACCATCATAGTCTCCATAAGTAGGCAAGACTACATAACTAGGACAAGGATTTTGGCTCAGTTATGCAACTTATGGCCCTTTTTGACACAAAAATTAAAAATCTGAAAATCTCTGGTATTATTTTGACCCCATACTTACATGTACATCAGTTCTTTGAATATTCAAGCGCACTGTTAACAGACAGGTCTTCTTATCTATACATACAGCTCGTATAATTATTGTCATCAAACTTTACAATAAGGGTTGGTTTTGGTAACGAACAGACGTCTGGTAGTTTAGTGTCTGGTATCCTAAAGATGAAAGTCACTAGGGTCAAATATTGTAATAGTACTTGTTAAAGTTTCATGGCTTGCTTCTTGTTTTCATTATATTTTTCAAGGTTTATCAAAGTTGATTCCTTGTTAGATTAGTGATGTGGTTGGTTGGCTGAATGGATGGATATATTGTAATAAACTTGGCCAATGGGTAGTTTATAGTAATACCAAGTTTGGGATTGCTGATTGCTTTATTGATTACGTGGAGCAAAAGTCACTGTTACTAGAAATAGAAGAAACAGTTTCCACTCCATAACTTTAGTTTTCACTGAAGAAGTATTGAAAATACACTTGGCTTATAGGTAGCTTTTAGAAATTGCATATGGGGTCAGTGGGTTAAATTTCAAGGTCAGCATAACTTAATCTGCATTATAACATTGAATGTCCAATTTGACCCAGTGATCTTAGGCATTGGTATGTTGTTTCTTCTTTGAATGTAGAATTTTTTGAGAGCAGTGGAGGAGCAGTTGTTCTAATTGACCAGACGCCGGCTGTCAGTCAAACCAATAAATCGATAAGCGATCAACCAATCAATGCGCTTGATTCGACACACACCTCCAGACGGTGTTAATGTAAATATTACCCTCTGACATTGCGATCTCGACACCGATAAAAATAACTGATAAATTCGTTTTGAAAATGATTATATATACAAGTAAAACTTATTAGAAATGGTAAAAAGGTGTCAGTGGGGACTTTGCAAGTCCGATAGTCGCTTCCCAGAACGCCTAGATTATTCCTTTTCCAAAACCTAAGTAAAGTTTTGAGAAGTATCTTTGCTGGATTAAGACTTATGGACGTCCTCACAGACAATTGAGGACAATTGAAAGTGGATAAAATCGACGGAAACTACCACATATTTGTATATACAATGGTATTAATATATCTAGCTTTCACTTAATTCACATTTGATCCGGGCGCCGTGCGATAAATTAGTCTAAATTTGGCATCGTAGGTGGCTACGAGCTACGGTGTATGTGTTCACATTAAATACGGGCATCGTGCCATATTTTTTTTTTTTTTTGGCAATTTCAGTGCAGTTTTCTTGCAGTCACCGCAGGCTTCCAACGGAACTCTTACGTGCTGGAGATGACCAATATATATAACCATCTGAAAAATGTTATGCCATATAAAGGCCGCCACACGGAAATGATGCGGCCGCTGTAGGGTGGCCGCGCGATGAATTTCACAGTATCCATGCGATTTCATTCGGTACTTGCAGCAAGCAGGAACCTTGTGGCAGCTCTGCGAGTGCCATTCGAATGTCTCAGGTGTCTACTATCTCCGTACGATTTCTTTTAGGCACTTTGTCCACGGAATATCGTGCGTTGGCTGCACGATCATGTCTACGGCATGTCTACGGTCTACGGGCTTTCAATTAATTCAAATACAGAACAGCCCGTACAAAAATCGCACAGCCATACCCCCCCCCCCCCCACTGCCTCCGCAGTCACACAGAAAGGAGGATACGGGCAGTCTCTGGGTTCTGCAGACACATCGTAGGCCAAGGATAAACTAGGCATTGTTGGTTTATTTCTCAGCCATAGCACTTCTTATCGGGCATTTACATAACAAGAAACTGTGAAGAGAAAGTACCAAAGTAGCAAAAATATGAACTACAAGTGCTACATTATTCGTGCCCAAACTTCCAGTTGCCTCGATCAACATGTATGTATACGTGGAAAGACATCGGTGATGTGAATTCTTTTTAGGTTGATGGAGAAGGGCTATTTATACCTAAAATGTAAATGTATCATTATCCTTCAATGCACTTTTTCCAGTTTTGCACACGGGGCATAAGTACTGATAGAGTACAAGTCGAGAAAATACTAAGAAAATATCAAACTGAATGATAAACAATTTTTATAATAATAAAAGCACGCATAAACTTGTCAGTGATTTATTAAAGAAGCAACACAAAATTTTCAACAATAAATATCATCAGTAATTGTCGTCGTGTAGCCTTCTTCCGTCTTCTTTTGTCTTCTGAATATACATGCTTTCTCAACTCCCCGAATGTCGGAAAATCCCAAAACTATCAATGTAAGACTCCTAACAGTACTTTCTCGAAATTCATCTAAATGTTTTAAAGACACATAATAAGACAGAAAATTCTTGCCAATCTCTTCAGAAATATCGCGTAAAGTAGCAGCAGCAGCCATTATCGATCTAAATGTCGGAGGTTTAGTTTTTTGTGGTACCACGTGACCTGTAGGCGGAGCTTGGCGTCTGGTCAATTCTTGTCTGATCTTTAATGTTTTTATTTTGGTAAGTAAAAAGAGCTATTTAGATTATATAGGGTCAAAGTCACCGCCACTAAAAACAGAATTTTTGCATGTCAGTGAAACAGGACATATTATTGGTACATGTGTGGCAGATGGGCATGCGGAGTCAACTTAAAGTGTTTTATCTCAAACTTGAGTAGTTCTTATCCATTGTTCGCTAAACTTGTTGTACCCCCCGACAACAAAGTTGTAAGGGGGGATATACTGGTTTCAGGTTGTCTGTCTGTCTGTCCGTCTGGCCATCTGTCCGTAGACGCAATCTTGTGCGCACCATCTCTCCTTATCCCCTTGACACAATTTAATGAAACTTCACACAAGTGATCAGTACCAACAGTAGTTGTGCATGGGGCATGTTAGGTTCTTTTAGAAAAAAAATTTGTAGAGTTATGGGACTTCGTTTTTTTGTTACTATACTATATACATAGACACAATCTTGTGCGCACCATCTCTCCTCATCCCCTTGACACAATTTAATGAAACTTCACACAAGTGATCAGTAACAACAGTGTGTTGCATGGGGCATGTTAGGTTCTTTCAGAAAAATTTTTTGCAAAGTTATGGGACTTTGTTTTTTTTGTTACTATACTATATACATAGACACAATCTTGTACGCACCATCTCTCCTCATCCCCTTGACACAATTTAATGAAACTTCACACAAGTGATCAGTAACAACAGTAGTTGTGCATGGGGCATGTTAGGTTCTTCAGCGACAAAAATTGCAGAGTTATGGGACTTTGTTTCTTGTTAACATACTATGTACATACAGTCTGCATATGCAATCTTGTGCGTGCCTAATCTACCAAACCCTTACAGAAAGTTTAATGAAACTTCACACAAGTGATCAGTACCAACCCTAATTGTGCATGGTGCATGTTACATTCTTTTAGATAAATATTCTGCATAGTTATGGGACTTTGTTTTTTGTTACTATACTGTATACATACAGTCTATATACATACAGTCCACATAATAATGCAATCTTGTGTGCATCAAATTGCAATGTACTGTGTCAGTGCATGCGGGGGTACGTTCATCACCTTTAGTGATAGCTCTAGTTTACAATGTTTATGGTAATACATGAAATATCTCAACTGAGTTGGATAACCATCTGGATTGTCCCAGTGGCTCTGGAGTTATGGCCCTTGAATTACTCAAAATTGTGAAAATTGACAATGCCTGCTCTTAGACTGACTTCAGTAATGTTCTTAGCGATTGTTCATCAGACTTGGCCTCAATGCTTATGAGCATAATATTTCAGCCAAGTCCAGTTACCCAAATGGATCTCTCAAGTCTTTCTGGAGTTTTGTTCTTTGAAGTACTTAAAATTGTGAAAAAAAAAACTGTGTCCAGTTCTTATCTGTAATTCTCCCAGATATTTATTAACAAGATTGATAATTAGCAATATATTCACAGTCACACTTGAGTAATAGCCCTTGAATTATTTGAAATTGCTACAATTGGCAGAGTCCACAAAAAAGCCTTAAGCAGGTCTTATCCAGTGTTCCCTGAAACTTAGCCAGAATGTTTATTGGCATAATGTCTTCTCTAAGATCTATAAACTGCCAGATAGTTGCTGTCACTCTTGAGTTATGGCCCTTGATTAAGTTGAATTTAAAAAAAACTGACCTTTGTTTTGCTAAATAAGTATTTAAAAAGTCAAGCATAATTCCCTTTTGACAGGTGTATTTTGTGACAGTTTGCCTGTCTTGTTTTTGCTGTACATGTATTGTTTTTGGGGTTGCTGCTAAAAAACAGAAAAATGTTATCTACTCAGTAACTAATTAGGACTGTGATATTGCATTGGAACTTTGTATATAGGTAGCGTAATAGGGCAGAAAGGTTGCGGGGATTGTTTTTGTGACTGCTAGGGTAAAGGTCACTGGTAGGTTGATTTCAGAGTTACTGAGGATAAAAATGTTTGAAGAAAAAATGATTTCAGAGCATTTTTACCCCTCTTGATTTGTAACAAAAGTATTCTTTACACTGCCCTGTATAGCTTTTTGTCAACTGCGAAAAGGGAGATAAAACCAGACCATGGAGTATTTATTATATTTTAGTTTTGATGTATCATGATCAAGCAGCGCCGTAGCCACACTGAGGCAAACCGAGGCAGCTGCCTCGGTTAAAATTTGAGGAGCCAAAGAAAAAGTAAAAAGTAGGCTTATCACTCTGATGAAAAATTCAGTTACAAAAGTTCAAAAAAGTATATTAATATAAATAGAATATATCAGAATATCATATGCCTCATTACATCCTTGAGGCAAGGTGAGGTAGAAATCTTAGCAGTCATACTGATATCCTTGCCAGGCCCTTGCCCCATCCCCACTCCCATCCCCCAGTTGGCTGAGAAGTGACCTATACTCATCAAAGTTAAACCAAATTGTTTATTATCATTATCAAATTTAAACCCCAAAACGCACCAGAGGCCACTCTTTTATACCGATATTTCAAAATTTTACTAAAGTGTTGTTTTTAGCTCACCTGTCCGTGCGTGCGTGCACGCGTGCGTAAACTTTTGCTTGTGACCACGCTAGAGGTCACATTTTTCATAGAATCTTTATGAATATTGGTCAGAATGTTCATCTTGATGATATCTAGGTCAAGTTCGAAACTGGGTCATGTGCGGTCCAAAACTAGGTCAGTAGGTCTAAAAATAGAAAATCCTTGTGACCTCCAAAGAGGCCATATTTTTCAATGGATCTTCATAAAAATTGGTAGGAATGTTCATCTTGATGATATCTAGGTCAAGTTCGAAACTGGGTCACGTGCCATCAAAAACTAGGTCAGTAGGTTAAATAATAGAAAATCCTTGTGACCTCTCTGGTGGTCAAATTTTTCATGGGATCTGCATGAAAATTGGTCAGAATGTTCATCTTGATGATATCTAGGTCAAGTTCGAAACTGGGTCACGTCCGGTCCAAAACTAGGTCAGTAGGTCAAATAATAGAAAAACCTTGTGACCTCTGTAGAGGCTGTATTTTTCATTGGATCTGTATGAAAATCGATAAGAATGTTCATCTTGATGATATCTAGGTCAAGTTTGAAACTGGGTTAACTGCGGTCAAAAACTAGGTCAGTGGGTCATATAATAGAAAATCCTTGTGACCTCTCTAGAGGTCATATTTTTCATGGGATCTGCATGAAAATTGGTAAGAATGTTCAACTTGATGATGTTTAGGTCAGGTTCGAAACTGGGTCACATCCGATCCAAAACTAGGTCAGTAGGTCAAATAATATAAAAACCTTGTGACCTCTCTAGAGGCCATATTTTTCATGGGATCTGCATGAAAATTGGTGAGAATGTACATCTTGGTGATATTTAGGTCAGGTTCGAAACTGGGTCACGTCCGATCCAAAACTAGGTCAGTAGGTCAAATAATAGAAAAACCTTGTGACCTTTGTAGAGGCCATATTTTTCATGGGATCTGCATGAAAATTGGTCAGGATGTTCATCTTGGTGATTTCTAGGTCATGTTCGAAATTGGGTCAACTGCGGTCCAAAACTAGGTCAGTAGGTCTAAAAATAGAAAATTCTTGTGACCTCCCTAGAGGCCATATTTTTCATGGGATCTTCATAAAAATTGGTCAGAATGTTCACCTTGATGATATCTAAGTCAGGTTTGAAACTGGGTCATGTGCGGTCCAAAACTAGGTCATTAGGTCAAATAATAGAAAAAACCTTGTGACCACTCTAGAGGCCATAGTTTTCATGGGATCTGTATGAAAATTGGTCAGAATGTTCATCTTTATGTAGGTCAAGTTTGAAACTGGGCCACGTGTGGTCAAAAACTAGGTCAGTAGATCAAATGATAGAAAAAACCTTGTGACCACTCTAGAGGCCATAGTTTTCAAGGGATCTGTATGAAAGTTGGTCAGAATGTTCATCTTGATGTTATCTAGGTCACGTTTGAAACTGGGTCAACTGCGGTCAAAACCTAGGTCAGTAGGTCTCAACATAGAAAGACCTTTTGACCTCTCTAGAGGCCATATTTTTCAATGGATCTTCATGAAAATTGGTGAGAATGTTCATCTTTATGATATCTAGGTCAAGTTCGAAACTGGGTCACATGTGGTCAAAACTAGGTCAATATGTCTAAAAATAGAAAAACCTCGTGACCTCTCTGGAGGCCATATTTTTCATGAGATCTTTATGAAAATTGGTGAGAGTGTTCACCTTGATGATATCTAGGTCAAGTACAAAACTGGGTCACATGCCTTCAAAAACTAGGTTATTATGTCAAATAATAAATAAAACCTTGTGACCTCTCTAGAGGCCATATTTTTCAATGGATCTTCATGAAAATTGGTCAGAATTTTTATCATGATGATATCTAGGTAAAGTTCAGAAGTAGGTCACATGAGCTCAAAAACTAGGTCACTGTGTCAAAGAATAGAAAAAACGATGTCATACTCAGTTCATGTGGGGGCAGGTGAGCGATTCAGGACCATTCATGGTCCTCTTGTTTTTTGGAGGAAGGGGGGGTAACGCGGTTTTACAACAGTATTTCAGTCATGTAACTGCAGGCCCACTAAAGTGAGGGTACCCCGATACCTCAAACTTTAGACTAGAAAATGCACAAGAGGCCACCACTTTATATCAGTATTTCATTTTTCCAGGGGGAGAGCCTCTTGACCCCCTAACATGAGAGGGTTCTCCATTCAGTACCTAAACATTTACACCAAACAATGCACCATAGGCCACCATTTCGTATCTGTATTTCACAATTTTCCAGGAAGAGAGTCCCCCTGACCCCACTAAAATGATGGGGGAACCTCTCCCATACCTTAGAATTTATACCAAAAAGTGCACCAGAGGCCACCATTTCATACCTGTATTTCATTTTTTTTTTCTGCAGGAGACAGCATCTCAAAATCTAGACAAAAAGTGCACCATAGGCCACCATTTCAAATCTGTATTTCAAAATTTTCCAGGAAGAGAGCCCACTGGGGGGCCCCACTAAAATAAGGGGGGAAATCCCCACCATACCCAAAAAATACACCAAAGGCCCCCATTTCATACCAGCATTTCAAACATTTTTAGGGCGAGATCCTCTGACCCCCCCCCCCCCCCCCCCCCCAATCGCCAACACAGACAAAAGCCCCCTCCCCCATCTCGGGCTATAAACTACTAGTAGACTGATGAATAGCATGTTCTTGTATGTCTTTACTGGCTTTCTGATTGTATTGCCTTTTAGTTACAAAAATGATTATATCCGACCATATAAGACTAGGATTAATCCCCAAATATCCTTATTAATATATTTTTTTTCTTAAAATATGGAAGTATCTCGGTTTTTACTGTGATATAACACTGTCTGAGAGGGCTTCAGAACGCACCAGAGCCTTCCTGGGGACAACAATTACAGGGGGAAGGTATGCCCCCGGATCCCCCTAGATTGCCTCGGTTAAAATTTGTCTCTGGCTACGGCACTGTCAAGTCTATTTTACCTTGATCATATTATTAAGCTAAAACAGATCTGAAACTTTCATAAGATCTTAGTGCAAACTCTTGTGTTCATCTCTAGAATGAGTTGACTTTTATGAATTAAGTTTTTTTTCTTTTAACTTAAGGGAGAGCCATGATTTTACAAGAAATTGACAGTTACTATTCTGTTAATTATTAATTTGATTTTAGTCACAAAAGATAAGGAGGAGAAAGAGAGGAGACAGCACAAGGAAGAATCAGAACCAACACTGGAGGAATGGTTAGAGAAGCGAAACAAGAAACTCAGAAAAGACCATCCATCTGATAGTACAGCTGAAGTACATTATGAGTTACCTCCCTTCTTGATGAGTGTACCAAATTTACCTCCATCTTTGTTACCTCCAACTGCTGAAGAGTTGTTGAATAAACCTCAGTGTGAGTGGGGTTGAATGGATTATGAAATATATTGCTTACAAGTGAAAATAATAGTGGATGAAGATTATTCCAAAATTTTCATTTTAAAGTTTGAGGTGATAAAGCAAGTGGAGACTGTTTATAGCAGGAATGGCAAGATTTAGCAAGGAAGAAGTCCTACACCACAGTGCAAAACAACAATAAATAGACAGATCAGCGGATAAGACAAAGTGAATGATAAGAGAACTTTTGATATTTAAAGCCAGTTACATAGACTTTTAGGGTGGAATTGAGGCTATTGTAATACCTAAAAATTCAAGCGTAAAAATATACATCTTATATTTGTTTCTTGCCTTTTTGAGAGTAGATATATATATTTGTACAATGTAGAGATGGTACTTACCCAAATAAATCAAAGGGGGACAACTCTGAATTGATCAATAAACTGAAGCCAACATTAAACATTGATAAAAAGTGAAAGAAAAATCAGATAGGTCCTTTTTCAAAAAACTTATCAGGCAGACAAAATATGACCTACATTTGTTTAAATCCTATTGTATTCAATATACAATATGCACGCTTTTCTCATGACTTACACAGACAGTTATTTTGTAAGTTGTAGTGAGGCCCTGATAGAAAGTTTAGTAATGCATGAAGATTAATAGAATAATGCATACATTCCTTTGAAGAAAATAAACGACATTAAGAAAACATTATAAGTTTTGATCTTTTAGCCAAAGTTGTTTATTTATTGTTCTTAATGGTGATACATTGTTTACACAACATTTATGTATCAAAATGTAAAATGTATATATCCAACAATGAGAAATAACAAAAAAAGTTAAATTGGTAACACAAAAATTCATTGTCGTCAAATATAATTGCAATGTTTTAAGTAGTGGTTCTAATTACTAAAATGTTAAGGTAGCTGACAGGTAATGACTCTATGTAATGTATTTTAAGCAATTCTCATTTAAACATTCTCTGGAGGGAACTAGCACGATCATTTGCTTTCCTTGAAAAACGAATAAATGCTGAAAAAGCATAAAGGGGATTACTCTATTTGATGATTTTCGTTACAGGTCAACTACCCTAAACAAACTAAAAGGTGTTTTAAATTTTTTGTTGAAAACAAAGTAATCGGATAATTTCAGATATCAACATTAATTTAAAACTTATACTGTTTACACAACTTGAAAAAAAGGTTTTGTTGGGGCCTCTCATTTACAAATATATCAACAATCATCACCTAATTGAGTGCATTCATGAGTGGAAAATATTGATAGTAAAATGGGTAGGGGTTTGTTTACAATATAAAATCTTTAATAACTTCTTTAAGGTACATTTTTGGTATGGTTTTGGTAAGCTTATAATAAAGAGCATGTCATTCTCTTTCACTCAGAATTTTTTCAAGCGTTTTAGACTCTTGGCTAGTCTTGGAATTTGACTTTATTAAAAGACAAAAGGAAGTTCAGTATAGGCTCTTTCAAAATGTTGAAAGTAGAGTAAACTTACCTTATACTCTATTGAATTTATTTAGCTGTGGGAGCTTTTGATATGGACTATAATTGGGGAAGTCCTAAAATCTTTGAAAAACGGTCAATACAAGAGTTGTCCATTTTGCTTAAGATATTTTGAGAAAGTCATTTTTTAGATATCAAATATTTCTATTTTTGACATGGAGAAGAGGAAAACCATAAATATATTTAGAAATTTGGTGCACTTAGCTATCATTTCACTCTGAAAAAAACCTATAAAGATGAATTTGAATTTTTTAGGTACCATCTCTATACAATGTCATTGAAAATAAGGAACTTTTGTGAACTTAGTTACCTAAAAGTGGCATAATACATGGGTATGAAAAATGTAAGGTTATAGAATGTTATTTAAAGTGATGGTGATTTTGTGATATAAATTGTTCAATTTCAACAGTGAAAAAAACGAAAATCTCCATTTAGTATTACATTGTTTAAAAGAATGCATATCAGACATTGAGACTGAAATGAGAAAGGAACTGAAAACCAGTGTTAAATTTGCAAAAAGCCGTATAGAAATTGGATAGTTTTCATAGTTTCTTAGCATCTGATCAGACTTCCCATTTATTACAAAATATTTTTTCTGCAATTTACAAGTATACTTTGTAAACTTCAGTAAGTTTATGTCAAGGGCCACTTTTTACAAAAACAAAAAAAGTTTAATGAATTACATGTAAATTAAACTGGGGATAAAATCATTTGCAGCAAAGTCAGTTAAGTCTGAGTCCAAACATAATTAGTCTTTTATCATGCTGTACCATTGTCTAATATAATATATGTTGGATAATTATGTTGTTTTGGAAAATTTTGGGATAAAGTATTGTGTACTTGGTAGTGAAGATTTCAGTTTTTCATGTAAGCAGTTTTCTCTAAAGCAGTCAAAATCATTCAAACTTCACAGATGTCTTCAGCATCATTTGTTTACCCCACATGATACCCCAAATTTGTTTTTGTCAAAGTTATGCCCCTTTTGAACTTGGACAATTTTTGTTGTAAGGAAGTTTCTCAGAAATTGCTTTGCCAAATGCTTTCAGACTCCACACATATCTTAGAAGTTCCTCAGAAACTGCTTTGCCGAATGCTTTCAGACTCCACACATATCTTAGAAGTTCCTCAGAAACTGCTTTGCCAAATGCTTTCAGACTCCACACATGTCTTAGGTTCTGACATCACAGAAGAGTTACAGATGACTCCTATCGATTTTGAGGTTAGTAGGTCAAAGGTTAAGGTCACAATGACCCGGAACAGTTAAACGGTTTCCGGATGATAACTCAAGAACGCTTGGGCAAAGTATCATAAGTTGATAGGGAGGTTGATCATGACCAGCAGATAACCCCTACTGATTTTGAGGTCAGTAGGTCAAAGGTCAAGGTCACATTGAAGCAGAACAGGAGAACTGTTTGCCAGGTAATTTGAGAATGCTTTGGTTTAAGATAACATTTGATACAGAGGTCACTTATACATTTGTAACTGGTAAATGACCCATAATTATTGATTTGAGATCAGTACGTCAAATGTCCAGTGCACAGTAACCAAGTAATTTCTGTTCCTTGTGCAGTTACTGAATGCATCAGGGGAGGGGGGAGTGGCTTTTCGTGTTCTTCGAGCTCTTGTTTATATAGATTTTTTTATTAAAAGTAGTAGTAAATTTGTCTCTTCACTTGTAAACAAAGATTGCTTAATAGCTGCCATGTTGTTACTATTTATGGTAACTCAGATGCATATAAGCAATGTTTATCTAAACACATGTGCATGCTCTAATCTATTTTTACAATGACTTCTTTAGTTATATTTAGATAATGTCACGGATGCGTCATACATAATCATAGTCACAATGTCTAGCCTGTGTTTATTTACATATGACATTTCTTTCTAAAAATAACTTATGATCAAAAGTTTCTATAAATAGCCAATCAATCAAATGCTAGAAAAAACAGATGCTTCTCTGTAAATATGAGCTGGCAAGTGGGGGACTGTTTTACAGCGGGAAAGCAGATGTGTCCAAATGTTTTCGATGTCACATGAAGTTAAGCGTTTGGGAAAGTACGGACTGTGCTTTGAGACAACATTATAAATGGTTTCCAAACTGCGAATATCTCAAAATTGTGGGCACCCCTCAACAAAAACAAACTGGATGTTGGTAAAGTACCACATAAGGTGCTTTGGAACAGCAACAACAACTTGGTAGCTTTGGAGCATTTAGTTCAACAACTACAAGGTCAGATTTGTTTGTAAATAATAGAAGTAAAAATGTACAAGTATAACGTTGCATGAATACGTCTTGGTATATGTTGTCAATAAAATTGAATAACTGGAACTTTGTATTTTGACCCTTATTACTCATGCGTAAAATACAACATTTCTCCCTTATTCTTGGAACGACTATAGTGGTGTTTGGTATTAAATGAAAGGGTTTGACAAGTACTATTTTATTGTTTACATAAACATGTGTGGCCACTCATACGTAAAATGCGTCAAAGTAAGCTTACCAGATCCTTACACTTTGATATCCAAAATGGGAGTGAATGAATTTCAAGGGTAAAGTATAATAAATGGAGTCAATATAATAAATAGCAGTTTTCTGATTGGTTAGTGATACGATGCATTCTGATTGATGTCTCCTGGATCAGACGCATATAAATCATAGGTCGATTTTACTATGACAGAATGCGTTGCCTCCCTGGCAGCATCGTACCAAAAATGAAAAAATGGTACTAGCAGCTTCCTCGCTTGGCGCTCAGCATTAAGAGGATAGTGCTAGGACTGGTCAGCCCGGTGTCAGTATAATAAGACTAGGTGGGGTATCATGTCATGTGTCTACGGCGTGATATTCCAGTGAAGCAGCACTATAAAGTTGGGCATTGTGCTCACTGCTACAAGTAGACACCATCGTTTATATGACTGAAAAAATGTTGAAAAAGACGTTAAACCTGTACACACACACAGAGAATGCGTTGCGAACTACTGCATAACGCCACCACCAACAACAACACCCCCACTACAATACTTTTGACAGCAAAAATCTGTCTTAAAAGCGTACGAATGGCATGTAAGTTTTGTACGAAAATCATTTTACGTCTTATTCACAAATGAATAAGTGCCCTTTTTGTCACCAGTCATTCTCCAGGCGTGACGCCATGCTGAGGTATCAACGTTATACGAGCCACTGGCAGTTATTCACAATCATTACAAATATCTGACACTTGGAAAGAGATGACGTTTCAACATCCATTTTCTTTGGTCGTTTCAGGACCTAGTGGTAGTGAAAAAAAACTGAATGGCCCAGAAAACTGTTACTATCAAATCACATTAGACCTCGGCCACATACTACATAAAGGATTCCCAATACATAAATGTTAAAGAAGCCTGCTGGTCTTTGGCGACTGAGAGGTGTTGCAAATTTTATTACCTCTCATGAACAGACTCCATCAAACCGAGTCTGCTATTATTCTGCTTGGTTGCATTCTATGCTTCCAAAGGATTTTTTTCTCACCTGAGCCAAAGGCTCATGGTGAGCTTTTGTGACTACTCAATGTCTGTCGTGCGTCCGTAAACATTTTTAGCTCAAGGTGAGCTTTTGTGATCGCCCGGTGTCCGTCGTCAACAATTCGACTGTTAACACTCTAGAGGTCACAATTTTGGCCCAATCTTAATGAAACTTGGTCAGAATGTTATCCTCAGTAAAATCTTGGATGAATTCGATATTGGGTCATCTAGGGTCAAAAACTAGGTCACCAGGTCAAATCAAAGGAAAAGCTTGTTAACACTCTAGAGGTCACAATTTTGGTCCAATCTTAATGAAACTTGGTCAGAATGTTACTCTCAATAAAATCTTGGACGAATTCGATACTGGGTATTCTTGGCTCAAAAACTAGGTCACCAGGTAAAATCTAAGAAAAAGCTTGTTAACACTAGATGCCACTTTTATCATATGTCTTCATGAAACTTGGTCAGAATGTAAATCTTGATGATCTTTAGGTCAAGTTTGAATCTGGGTCACGTGGGGTGAAAAACAAGGTCACCAGGTCAAATCAAAGGAAAAGCTTGTTAACACTCTAGAGGCCACATTTATGACTATCTTCATGAAACACAGTCAGAATGTTAATCTTGATGATCTTTAGGTCATGTTTGAATCTGGGTCATGTGGGGTCAAAACTAGGTCTCCAGGTCAAATCGAAGGAAAAGCTAGTAAACACGCTAGAGCCCACATTTATGACCATATCTTAATGAAACTTTGTCAGAATGTTAATCTTGATGATCTTAGGTCAAGTTCAACTCTAGGTCAAGTGGAGTTAGAAACTAGATCTCAATGTCAAATCAAAGGTAAAGCTTGTTAACACTCTGGAGGCCACAATTATGACTATATCTAAATGAAACTTGGTCAGAATGTTAACCTTGATGATCTTTAAGTTAAGTTCGAATCTGGGTCATACGGGGCCAAAAACAAGGCCACCAGGTCAAATCAAAGGAAAAGATAGTTAACACTCTAGAGGCCACATTTATGACCATATCTTAATGAAACTTGGTCAGAATGTTAAACTTGAATATCTTTAGGTTAAGTTTCAATGTGGGGTCAAAAACTAGGTCACCAGGTCAAATCAAAAGTAAAGCTTGTTAACACCCAAGAGACCTAATTTTAAGTTTGAAACTCATGGGAGTTGATCAGAATGTTAATCTTAATGATCTTGAGGTTAAGTTCCAATCTGGGTCAGGTGGGATCAAAACCTAGGTCACCAGGTCAAATCAAAAGTAAAGCTTGTTAACGATCTAGAAGCCACATTCATGACTGTATCTTCATGAAACTTGGTCAGAATGTTAATCTTGATGATCTTTAGGCCAAGTTGGAATCTGGGTCATGTGGGGTCAAAAACTAGGTCACCAGGTCAAATCATATTTCCTAGACTATTTGATTATAATTACCTGATGACCCCAAGTGATTAGGGGTCACCTGACTGTGACCTTGACCTACTGACGTACTTTCTTATTTTTTAAGATACAGCCTTGAAATTTGGATGACATGTACAGTTTTGCACACCGATTTCAAAACTGACGTGACCATGAATATGACCTACTGACCTACTTTCTAATATTTTAGCATCAGTTTGCCATTTTAAACATGTGGCTCTTGTTACTCAGGTGAGCGATTCAGGGTCATCATGACCCTCTTGTTTAGATTTTATTGATGATTGAAGCTAAATATGATCAAAGAATTGCTGATGCTGTGAAATATCACATTAATTTAAATGCAAAAGAAGAAATCCTCAAAGTTTGATACACTATCAAGGCTGAATTGGAAAATTAAAACTTATAAAAATAGTTAAAAAAACTTAAACAAATTCCTTTTAACACATTGGAGTTCTAAGACCGACTTAAATCTAAAGAGAAACCTAGGCTGAAAACCTTGTTACGAAAGTTTGATAAAATAGTAATTGTACTTTTTATTTTCTTAATGACTTGATTTTTCTTCACTTAAATAATTGAAGAAATTAAGTTTAAATGCCTCCATTTGAGAAATAATCTGAGGAGGAGGAGGCGGTCGAGCTAGATGAAAAGGAAATTGGAACTACGTACGTATTGTATATACTAACTATCTAATCGATTTTCAACTAGAAATAAGCGGTTAACTTGCCTGCCAGACCTTTGGATAGAGCAAAAGATTTATCCGTTGATTTCATTGTTCAGCTCGAGGCGTTGTTTAAGTTTTGATTATGTTGCAGTGCTTGGTGAGAAACAACAGTTGAAATATTAATCACAAACGACTCATTCAATCTTTCCTCTCACGAATTTGGGTTTTTAGCCACATAGTGTGAAGACCGGGGATTTACACCCCCCCCCCCCCCCACACACACACACCCCACCAAAAACACACACACACAGACGAAAAAGAACAAACGAGATAAATAATCTGCGCACAGCCGTTATTAACAAAACATAGGTTCAACTAAAAATTTAGAGGAGATCGAAAATTAAAATTGCAATGGCCAAACAGAAATCATGAAAACCCGGACTGAACTTCCGATGAAATAAATATAAAAAATACAAAGGAGTAAGTGTGGCTGCCAGGGTACGTACTGTTTAGCTATGGGAATAAATGCTGGAGTGGTACCAGGCACAGATAGATTAAAGCACGTTCTTCAAGACAACGTGCATGTCAATATATCAAATCAATTCACAATTCAAAAGGAATGTTTTTTTATCAGTGTCTCAGGTTCGGCAAATCAGTATATTAGAAACGCTGCGCCGTTTTTCACAAAATGAAGGGAGACGCTACTGAGACGAATATATTCTTATTAAAAGAATTGTGTGGCATTATATTTCTGGCAAGTCTGACACGTTTTGTTCTTTTTATAAGATTATTAAACTCGTGTGTTCATTCAATTTTGGCAAACTTTTCTGTCTTTCGTAAAAAAATAGAGGTAAAAAATTTGGGGTCATGTTTGACCTATCTTTAACTTCTTTTGTTGCTTGGACGGATACCAAAACAATGGGCACAGGTATTTACCATAACAAGATGATGTGTTGCATGCAAGAGTTGATCCCTAGCTCCAAGGTCAAAGTCGCACCAAGATCTCTGAATTCATTTGTCTTTTCCGGTTATAACTTTCATACGCATTGCCGAGTATTACAAATAACTGGGCACAAATAGTTGCTATAACAAGACAATTTGTCATATGATAGACACATGCCGTAACTCAAAGGTCAAGGTCATGATTAGAGGCCAAATATTTTATGTAACGTTTCTCTCCCGGCCTATTATATTTGTAAGATACTCAAATAACTTCGCAGAAACGTTCAACAAAACAAGACAATATGTCACATGCAAGACCAATCCCCCTTGCTTAAATGTCAAGTTCGCACTTAAAGGGCATGGTTTCAATCAGTCAGTTTTTTTGCCTAATCTATAAATTTTGTATTAGTTTTCTTGCCTTATCTATATATTTTGTGTAAACAGATTAATTTGCAAATAACTTAGCGAACAAATTCACCATAATATTTTTTCAGTGGACTTAGATCCCTAACGTCACACTTCGGGTTCATCTTAAACATTCTTTGTTTTTACAGTATACAGCGGGGTATTCGTATGTCTAGTGATTAACCTTTAACCTGCTAAATTTCTAAAATTGACTGGTCCATCATTCATTTTGGGCAATAACACTTATTATTCAAAGGGATGTTCACTGAAAATTTACTAACCGATTAACGAACAGTGCAGGCTGATCTTGGTCTGCACTGGTCACATATGCAAATTCACTTGCCACCAGCCGGCTAAAAGTTAACTGCCTCTACCAGGTGTTTTGAAATGAAAACAACTCCGGTTTAATCTTTACAATATCAGTATATACAGTGTAAAACATATATAACAATGTCTAAAATACATATAATAAGTTATTTCTGTACAAATATAAATAAGTATGATATGTCTGTAATAACAACAAAGTCCCTTTAAATGTATTAACTCAGATATTTTAGTGAATTAAGTAACTCCGAGATTTCACTTGTTAGAAGATTCTCTGTGTTGATTAGATAAGCTGAGAAATAATAATCTCTTTGTCTATATTCAAAAAACTGGAACATTCTTCTTCTATGGAAGGCCATCTCTAACACTATTACATGCCTGGATTCCAATGAAAATTTAGTTTTTTAAAAAAAAGCCTGTCAATCAGAATTTCGTTTTTGAATGATTTTACACTTAACATACCAACCAAAGTTGAAGCACTATATGATAAACACAGAAAAACTATCTTTTATTGCGTATTTCCATGCGACTGTTATGCTCACGGTCAAGACTTTTTTACAATATCAACAAGACAAAATATCAAAATTTTGGCATTGAATACTGTACATTTTTATTATTAACACGTGCAAACTTTCAGTTAAACTTGAATGCAAGTGCCAAGTTTTAACTGTTGTGAAAACCGGGCAGAGCTGTATAATTTAGTCTCTCTTTAAAAGATAAAGACATATACAATATTTAGCGCTGATATGTTTTAGTAAGTATGAAAAACTTATGTTACACCAACGAATTCAAGCATGAAACAAAATGGATCATAAATGCGTAGTTTCGAATTTTTCCTCGAGCGTTTTCCAGTCTCCCATTTCCACCAAGTCATTTATTTCCGAGCGGACATACTCGTCGTCCACCTCGATTACCTCCCCTACATAGAAAATGTTCTTTGATCGTGTCCAGCTGAAGGAATTGTCAAAATAAAGTAAATCTGTAAAGGTAAAATAAAGCAACATTTTGTTTATGTTCAGAAATTATCAAACGAATATAAAGTAAAAGAAAACAAAATAAAAAGTACGATACTGTCAAATCGATTTTTTCACCGCAAAATTGTAAAAAATGCGTAAATTTACCCTGCGTAAATTTACCCTGCTAAATGGACTGGTTTTTCATTCAATCAGGTCAGTGCCACTTGTTATTCAAAGGGGGTTTCACTGAAATAGCGAACAGTGCAGACAGTGCCACTAGCAGACTAAAGGTTAACACGTGAGAACCGATTACTTATCACGGAAATATGTATACCTTTTTCTGAATAACCTTTTTCGCCTTGTTAGAATATATTAAAATCTACTTATGCTATAGGCCCTACCATTGAATTACCAGTTTTCAAAACCCTAAGGAATTTAGGGAAATTATTTATAATTAATGAAATTTACAGGACATGATAAAATAGTTATAATGAAAACTCATCTTTAGAACTCAAAAATTAAATTCTAAACACACATATCTTCAACATGGCGCCAGATTCAATAACCTGTGTTCAACACCTTCTAAAATGCATACAATAATTGTAAGAATGATGTTAGCCTTTAAAGTTACTGAACCTTTTAAGTTAAGGTAGTTTGTTGTATTTTTTTTTTGTTATTCATCAAATTTTGTCTGTCTTATTCTCATGACAAAATAATTTATCACATGACAGGAAAATTAAGATTCAAATCCAGAAACTATCATCTTTTAGCTTTTATTCAATCACTATTTACAATTGTATTCAAACTGTTTAAAAATGATAAAAGTTCATCAAACTGGAGTTATTAAGCTTTTTTCAGTCACATTGTTCACACAATTTTTGGATAAATTTTACAGAATTCATATAAGTCAAATAACATGTTTAAATCTAATTGTACAAATATATTTTTGATTATATCAAATATATATGATTTTGAAGAGCAGACAGTGGCTAATTTTCTCCATGAAAGAAACTGCTTTACCTTAAAACAGAAATTATCCACTATGGATATGTGTTAAACATGCAAAATGGTAATAGTGGAAAACAACATTTTACACATCATATTGAAAGGAATTAAATGAAATATTTGTTTTTCATGCATTTTAATTTTCAAAGTTTCTGCACAAACAATATTTACTGTAGGGGACGTATATGTCGATAAGCTGTTATATGCTTAAGACGAATAAATGTATGTTCTGTTCTGATAAATATATTCGGCTAGGTAAGCATATTGAGCACTCAATATGTTGCTGAACCTATGGAAAAAAATCTTAAAATGTTTATGCGAGTAGGTGTGTGTGTGGGGGGGGGGGGGGGGGGAGCGGTTCTGTTTAGAACAGTTTTGGCATAAAAATTAAAATAATTGTTGTTTCAACATACAACTTACACTAAAGTAATTGCATGTTTAGGCAGAAAAAAACTCTGCCAGAATTAGGGAACCTAACTGCAAATAAAATTGTGACAGGTTCTCATGCAAGTCTGGGAAATCCTTCACTCTATTCATTTAACCCTTACCCTGCTAAATTTCTATAATGAAATTGTCCATCTTTTAATTTGGACAGTACCACTAACTGTTAAAAGGGGTGCTTACCAAAAAGACATGACTGAATGGCGAACAGTGCAGATCATGATCAGACTGCATGGATGTGCAGGCTGATCATGATCTACACTGGTCGCAAAGGGTAATAAAAAGTAGAGCAAACAGTTTTGCTGCTGTTTTTCACTATAGAAATCAGTTTTAATTTACAGTAAAAATTCACGATATCTGTGAATCGTTCGAATAAACACAAGAAATTCGTTTACTGTTTTCTAGTGCCGAGGTATATATATTTGAAACTTTTTCGTTCCGAGCACTGGTTTTATGTAAAAAAAACTTTATTCTTTATAACGCTATAAGACTGAGTGATAAGTGTACGGGTATTCGGGCTGCTGTTTTAAAACGCTGAAAAGGGGGAACGACTTTCTCGCGCGCACGTATTTTTCGGCAACATGCAGTGTGTACAAGACAACATTGGTGTTCACCTATGTGCAATAATTACTGTTCATTCATGACCTCCTCTTGTATAACAACTTCGGACCAATGTTTTAATACCTTTTCTTTCACCCAGCTGAATGAATTACTAAATACCAGGGTGTCTGAAAGAAGGGTTAATAACTGCAACAGATTTCTCTCAAAATAAAATCGAAAGAGAAGAACATATTCAAGCCTGTATTGTGACAACTTGTGAACTAAGACCATTCTACTGTTGAAGACAAGGTGTTTTATTTCTGTTTTAATGTTAACATGTGTTTAAACAACATTTAAAATATGTAAAAAGATAACGACGTCGCTTGGCTCTTCTATGTGTTGTCTTCAGGTTTGACTGTACATGGCATCTTTAACTGTACTCGTTTATTGAAACAGGACTTTAAGGACGAGTTAAACTCTAGGAAAGCCGAGGCAATTGGCAAATTTGTGATCAAAGTGAGGTTCGAACCATACCAGCAACGTTTATTCACGCATACTGACGCTTCTTTACTGGGATATGAATTTCCCTGTTACAAGTAAGAAATCGACGCTTACTCAATAATATAACTCTCTTCTCTCTAAAAGCACGTGATTAACTTACATTTGCCAGGTTCCTCACACGTTATGCTACCATCTTCCGCAACGTGCTGGCTATTTACACGTTTCATGGGCAATACTACTGATGTCACCCCATTTTTCGTCACATTCACACCAAATCCTATATCATAATCCTCCGTTTTGAACTCCCATCTGAAAACGAAAACATAAAAATTCGAGATTATAAAATGAAATTATTAAGACTCACTTTAAAATAAGTCAAGTTTGCTGTTCGTTTGGATTTTTTATGAAAGCTTACAATCACTCGTAAAACTTAACCCATATAAGTGCATAGCCTATAAACAATTTTGTCGGACACTTCGTAACGATTAAATTCATTTGGATATGTTTTGTGTACCTCAAAATGCTGCCCGGTTTGTCAATCTGGTACTCGAGCTCGAGTTTTTCACCTCTAGATATTGTTGCTGTTTTCATATGCTCATACAGCTCCTTAATATCGAGGAAGTATTTCTCTGGCACTTCACCACCTTGGTTAATCTACATCACAAAATACAAATGTGTTAAAAGAGTTACATAATCCGAAATAATCCGTAATAAAATACATACACCTATTGAGCGACAAAAGCAAATTTACTTTGGCAAATTTAGATAAAATTACTATTGAACTTAATTATACTACCACCGACCTTATCAATTTAGTGAATTCATGGCAATATTTTTTTTTCCAAATTAGATATAATATATTTCTTGACCCAGCCGCAAGTAAGTAAAGAAGATTATTGGGACTCCTTGAGTTGTAGACGAGACACGAAACGTTTCCGACGGAAGAACTACCTAATGTTTAGACGACAATGCGAGTACTGGGGATCATAAAAGTGTACCGGTTAACAAGAACCTAGTAGGTATATATACCTTCTATTTATACGTTTTTTGCTTCGAAAAAATAACCTTCGGTACACAAGTTTATTCTCAGTTCAATATCTGGTATATTGTATTAATTTGGATGTACCTATCCGCCTGTTGCCCAAATACTTATTACGTTGTCCTTTTGAAAATTCACGTAAATTATGTTCCATTTATTCTACATATTATGTGCCGTATTACATTTATTCTACATATTATGTGCGGTATTATACGGAAGACTGATTTTGCATGTAGCAGGCGATATCTTGAATGCCGAAAAAATGTGCAGAATGTTGAAATTTTAGAAGATAATTATCCCTGGCACGAAAACTTGAAATCTGAACTCCATAATGTCAACGTTGTTCTTTTTGCGCGATGAATATCAAGTTCTGATCCAGCCTACCGGCTTTTATAACTAAATATTCGTTTATATAACTAGCCATTTTCATAACAATAGCCATTTACAAAACTGAATAGCAAAATTCCATAAAGATGGACGCACAATGGCGGATTCAAGCAGTTCTCATTTTTTTTCTTTGTGAAGTATTTTCTTTCAACTTTCTTGCTGCAGTTATATGGCAGGCCTATGCTTGATATTTTTGGTAGCATTTCACTATAAAAAAACGCACTGCACAAGATTTTGTTCTGAAATCTCCGGTAATACACAGCCACAACTATTTCATGGTTCACTGGCTGATTTTATAGTGTTTTCGTTTGACAAAAAACATATTTCTTGCTTCAAACATGACAACTTTTCAAATATCACCATGGGACAATCTTCGTGTGCATCGTAACTTATTCTTTATCTGCGTCTTATCAACGCACGACAACTATACTAACCTATTGTAGTAATACATGCAGCTAAAGTACAATGACTTTCAATTTTTGATTTATGAAAATTATAAGAGACTTATCATCACAGATAATTTATACATCACATGCTTTTTTTCATATTAACTTTATATGATAGAACTGAGGAGCAGTCGCTAACTGAATTTTGAAAAAGTCTTAAAACCAAACTAAATTTATTAAGAATCTGAAAAAGAAATATGGGTACTACTATTATACATTGAATAACGAAGGTAACCTATCTAGTACGTTTTTAAAGAAATCCAATACTTCATGGCGGAAACAGTGAGTGAGTGTGTTGGGTTTTACGGCGAATCGACACAAAATGGTCATATATCGCCGAGGGCGGAAACAGTATTCCATAGTTATACCATTCACATGAAAACCAGTTGTACTTGTTTCTGGACTCTTGGGTGTGTTTTATCACAATTTCAGATCAACGTTTAGCAAAAAATGAGATTGTGATATTTCTAGTGAGAATTTAACTGGCTACGTTCGCGAAAGTATCGTTTTTAATTTCGCTACATTGCATTGCTTGTGTGAAAAACCATGACATCGAAATCATTGCTTATATTAACTATCAATTTGCGAATCCAAGTGTGAATATATCAGATATTTTATTTCCGATTTCTTGGAACTATGTCTCGTACCATAGTAACACATCGTTCATTTCCATCTGGATCTGTGAGGGTGCCGCCCAAAAACGCCGGCAGTTGGTCGGCATCTATGTACTGCAATAAGGTATCCGTGTAGTTCGCTGAACAAAAAAAAAGAAGTAAGATGCTGAACAGCAGAGCAAATAGTCCCAAAAATGCATACATATGATAATCAAATATTGTTTTTCAAATAATCTACATGCAAATGAGAACAGGTGGGCCGACACGCTTGACTGTCAATCCAGAGGCCCGGGGTTCGAATCCCGGTCCAGGCACTGAAAATTTCCGAGGTACTCTTGAGTGTCTCCCACCTAACTAAGAGGTCTGTACTGGTTCTTCGCGTATACCGGTGCTATACACAGGGCACGTTAAAGAACCAGACTGTCTATTCGCCTAGAGCTAGGCTAAGTTAGCCGGATAGGCCTGTATCTAAAAAGGATTTCTCTCTATCTGCTCTGGGGGCTTTATCTCACTCATACACATACATACTCACAAATACATACGATATGATTCATGCTTATATACAAAAATCCAAAAACAAAACATAATGTAACTGAACTTGTTAAAAAATTCTACAAACCTACAAAAATGACGGGTTTTATTTTCCTTAATATGCTACCCATGTTTGGTAATTATAATGACATAACAACTCACATTAACATTTAATAGAATTTGAAACGGCATTTCAAAGATGTAATGCACTTTTTTTCCCTTTTTTTTTTTGAGGCCCCTTGTGGGTAACCCCGTTTATTATCTCCGTAACTGGTATAATAGGGGTCGGAGAACCATCCGCCTATTAACCTTACAATATCCATAAACATTTAAATATTTAGATATATAATAAAAGTTAATACATGCATACACAGTACCATACTTAATACCATATTTACAAACAGTTGATGATATTCACTAATTGTATCTTTTCTGACACATAAAAACAATTTTGTGATGAATGTATGATGCTTTTGATGTAAAAAAGGAAATAAATTATAAAAACAGTTGATGATATTTCTAATTTAAGATAATAAACGGACCTCAAGAAAGACAATGGAATAAAAAAAAAACTGACTGAAATACAAGCGAAAAAAAAAAACTGAAAAAAAGTGCTGCCCTTTTCCTACTATCACTGGATTTTAAACCTAACTTTTTGTCAATAATGGATATTATAATTTCTTTCTCTTAATCAGGGTTATGGTTAGTAATCATATATCAAGTTTTTGTAACAAAATTGACCAGTTTTCCTCAAAGTTATGAAGATCAAGATGTAATGCACTTTGTAAGTCATTACATAAAAACATTTTAAGTTATGTTTTAAAACCTTTCTCAGTCTGCAAATTTAGGACTTTAGTAAAACAAAATACCATTAACAACACAAAAAAAAATTTGAAGTCTGCATGAAATCGTATTCTAAATCTATCCACCTTTAAATCATCTTAACATTAAATTACATGTAATTTAACTTACCACCAAGTACATGAATCTTGTTACGCATTTCGTCGCTTATGAGCGGTCTGGCAAGTTTGTATAAAATTGGAAATATGATGGGTGCTGAAACGAAAAATCACTAGATTAAAAGATGCTTTCTCTTTTTGTTTAGTCACTGTTAAATTAGCACATAATGTATCGAAACTTTGCACGAACGTGTTTTCTGCAGCTTCAAATTTTACAAAAGTATAAACGTACTAAAAGCTATGTCCTGCTCTTCTTACGACCAAGTAACGTTGATGCAAACGGACCCAGCCAGTAATAACCATATAAGACTCAATTTGATCAACGATGCATCAAGAGCAGACGCAGTGGTGCATTGTTGACATTGTCTGACAACAAACCCAGAGGTCATGAGTCCCAGTCCCTTGCTCATTCAGTTAAAAATAACTAACATTGGAGTCCCGTGTCCGGGTGCTTTTCACCTGGCGCGGTAAAGAACCAGGGAAGCTTCTGGAATCGGAGCGTCTTCTGTATCTTGCACTATTCTCCAACTTTCTTTACTTACAGTCTTCTGTGGAGGGGTTGCCCATTGTGTTACCGGTGGCGACAGCAAATATGCTTGCAAACAAACAAAATTTATGCATCGTTTCACATTTCGAAGAAAAAGGAGTCAATCACCAACTTTGGTAAGACCAACAAATAATGAAGAGAACTCACCGTTTATAACAAACATTCTTTTGAGCATTTCTGGGTAATTGTCTTCTAGAATCTTCACCAAATGTAAGTACATTTGTAAACCTTCAAATAAATTTTAAAATACATGTATACACATAGTCAATACATATTAAAATTGATAAGTACATAGATTAATCCACGAGAATAAAAGCAGACGTCTGTTCATGATTTATGCCTCATGTCACCTTGCACTAGCATTGGTAGGACTGAAACAGTCTTTTCATTCTTGTAAAACATGCCACTAAAATGGTTTCGAATCTTTTTATCAAGCGGACATGAGAGATGTACCGATATGAACGCACACATCGGGGATTGCCCTTAAATAGTGGCAAAGACTTTTGGTATAATGCATAGATTTGTCTCTACTGTGACTATAGTTACACCTCCAAGAATGAAATGTTTAAGCCCCTACCTTGCCTCTACCGTGAGCCAGTATAGGTACACATCTTAGAAGGAAATGTTAACCCCCTACAAGTCATCAGATGTGGGCCACTACAGGCAGGTAAATATTTCAACGGAAAGTTAAACTCCCTAACTGGCCTCATCTGCTAGTATAGGTCCAGGTCTTAAAATGATATATTAAAACTCTACCTGGCCTCCACATCATTTTTGTGGTAACGCCCTCCATGTCAAATACAACAGTCAGTCCATCCACACGTCTTCCGAGCTATAAAAATATAAGATCACCCTATAAAAGTGTTTGTATATTTAAATTCTCTTTTATCATTTATATTTCAGTCACACACTTTCAGTTTTTTTTAAATATAATGCAATTCAACAACCTCAAGTACTACTGAGTTGGGTATTCACATCTAAAATTTTATTTACGTTTAACATAACAAAAATCCTTCGCCTTTAGCATGATTATCTCATTCGGTTTTTCTCTAATGTTATCATTACATTTCGTATACACGTATCTTAAAACTGTCGTAAGGACAGAAAACAGACCTTTTTGCTCTGTTTTTCCCAATCAAGCACTGTCCATTCACACTGCATAATTTTCGTCTTTTCTAAATCCGACTTCCGCACGGACGCCATGATGCCTGAAAAATAATCCCAGTTCAAAATTATAAAACTGAAATTGGAAACCTGTTCTAAAAAACCCCATGGTGGTACTTCAGGGAAAAAATGAAACTAACCAATGTTAAGGTTGCATTTTGAAAATCTCTAACCTTTGAATCAGATCTTTTACAGCGGAAAACACAGATGCGTTTTCTAATTTTAAAAAAAAGTGAAATAATACATGAAATGTCATTCTCATCCACCAGAAGTTCGTCAAAATCCGGATAGACCTCTGGTATGCGAGAATGATGAAATGTGAGTTGCACTTGTTTTAGAGAAGGTTTTGTCGAAGACAAGTTTTTTTAAGTAATTATACTATTCTAAGTACCATCAGTTACAAAGAAAGTAGATCTATGCTTCCTTCAATTTTAAGCATGATTTGAATCTAATTTGAGCCATGCCATGAGAAAACCAACATAGTGGGTTTGCGACCAGCATGGATCCAGACCAGCCTGCGCCTCCGCGCAATCTGGTCAGGATCCATGCTGTTCGCTTTTAAAGCCTACTGCAATTAGAGAACCTGTTAGCGAACAGCACGGATCCTTACCAGACTGCGCGGATGCGCAGGCTGGTCTGGATCCATGCTGGTCGCAAACCCACTATGTTGGTTTTCCCATGGCACGGCTCATTTATCATTTCAAAAAAACACAGATGTGGCTCTACAGTCACAAACCTAAAACCTGTTGCTATGGTTACAAAGTAATTCCAAAAACAACGTACTTGGCATATTTCAAGAGACATGAGAAGTTTCACGCGAAAAGCCGTTCTACAATAATTAGCTTTTCAGAAAATTCGAAAAGGGTGTTAGAACAAAGCTTTAATACATTTTTAATACAGTAATGAATATATTATGATCGAATACCAAAACAAAGTCCCACAAAAATAATTGGATAAAACTGAAATAACTAGAAGATGCTTTTGTAAAAAGGCGGATGTCTCCCCCAATGCATAGTCGTATATGCAAGAGGTCAATAGGGGACAAGAGCGAAAGTCAAAGAGACACTGTTGGTTGGCTGCAATAGGGATCACCTACTTGGCATGTCCAATCATCCCACTAAGTTTCAGCATTCTGGGCCTAGTGGTTCTCAAGTTATGAACTGGATACGGTTTTCCATGTCTGGGCTCCTGTGACCTTGACCTTTGATCATGTGACCCCAAAATCATTAGTGTCGAATTATCCTATTAAGTTTCAACATTCTGGGTCAAGTGGTTCTCATGTTACTGACTGGAAATTGTTTTCCATGTTCAGGCCCCTGTGAACTTGACCTTTGATCAAGTGATCCCAACATCAATAATGGTCATCTACTCTGCATGTCCAATCATCTTATGAAGTTTCAACATTCTGGGTCTGCTGGTTCTCAAGTTACTGACCGGAAACGGTTTTCAATGTTCAGGCCCCTGTGACGTTGACCTTTAACGGAACGATCCTAAAATCAATAGGGGTCATCTACTCTGCATGTCCAATTACCTTATGAAGTTTCAACATTCTGGGTCAAGTGGTTCTCAAATTATTGATCGGAAATGGTTTTTCATGTTCAGGCCCCTGTGACCTTGATCTTTAATACAGTGACCCCAAAAATCGGCAGGAGTCATTTTCTCTGCATGATCAATAATCCTATGACGTTTCAACATTCTTTGTCCAGTGGTTCTCAAGTTATCGATTGGAAATGATTTTCCATGTTTAGGCCCCTGTGACCTTGACCTTTGATCAAGTGACCCTAAAATCAATAGTGGTCATCTACTCTGCATGTCCAATCATCCTATGAAGTTTCAATATTCTGGGTCTGCTGGTTCTCTAGTTACTGACCGGAAACGGTTTACAATGTTCAGGCCCCTGTGACCTTGACCATTAACGGAACGGCCCTAAAATCAATAGAGGTCATCTACTCTGCATGTCCAATTATCTTATGAAGTTTCAACATTCTGGGTCAAGTGGTTCTCAAGTTATTGATCGGAAATGTTTTTTTCATGTTCAGGCCCCTGTGACCTTGACCTTTAATACAGTGACCCCAAAAATCGATAGGAGTCATTTCCTCTGCATGACCAATCATCCTATGAAGTTTCAACATTCTTTGTCCAGTGGTTCTCAAGTTATCGATCGGAAATAGTTTTCCATGTTTAGGCCCCTGTGACCTTGACCTTTGACCAAATGACCCCAAAATCAATAATAGTCATCTACTCTGCATGTCCAATCATCCTATAAAGTGTCAACATTCTGGATCTGCTGGTTCTCAAGTTACTGACCGGAAACGGTTTTCAATGTTCAGGCCCCTGTGACCTTGACCTTGAACGGAACGACCCTAAAATCAATAGCGGTCATCTACTCTGCATATCCAATTATCTTATGAAGTTTCAATATTCTGGGTCAAGTGGTTCTCAAGTTATTGATCGGAAATGGTTTTTTCATGTTCAGGCCCCTGTGACCTTGACCTTTAATACAGTGACCCCAAAAATCAATAGGAGTCATTTGCTCTGCATGACCAATCATCCTATGAAGTTTCAACATTCTTTGTCCAGTGGTTCTCAAGTTACCGATCGGAAATGGTTTTCCATGTTCAGGACCCTGTTTCCTTGACCTTTGACGGAGTGATCCCAAAAACAATAGCAGCTGTCTACTCCAAAAGCCCTACCATCCTATGAAGTTTGAAGGCTCTAGGTCAAATGGTTCTCCAGTTATTGACCGAAAGGAAGTGTGACGGACAGGGCAAAAACAACGTCTCCCCCAGTTGTTGGAAGACATAATTCCACCGACTTGCAAAGGGGGTGGGGGGGGGGGGGGTCGCAGTTAGGTGTCTGCGCAAAATGTTTTTTGATTTTCTTTATATTTTATGACAATACACCTACGTGTATTAAGTTTCATTCACAAGTGTTACTGTTATCAGCTTTGACTTACTTTTATAGAAATTCACATTTAAAGTGGGTGGGGTAATTTGACATGTAACCAGCCAGGAACACAATCTCCGCCGCGTTTTTAAAAATGGTTCAAACTTTTTACCTGGAACTTTCGTGATAAAATAACTATGCAATGGACATTTACACAACATGTTGCGTTTTAAATTGTCTTGAATACTTTTTTCAACACAGAGCCACAAAGTGGCCTAATCAAATTTACTGATTTTCAATGGACGAACTTCACCAAAAATCTAAAACATTTTTTATTAGTTGAGATATTTAGGTGTTATTTTCAGCAGATATTGTAAGCTAAATAAACATTAAAATGACAATATATCAGTACACTCTGATTAATATTGGAAGAGTGGTACACTCTCAAACTAGGGAAAAGTTGGTGGGGTAAATAAACATGCGAAGCTAAACATTCGAAGCAACACAACTATAGGAATAATAATTTTGCAGTTCAAGAAATGGCCTCAGATTATCTACTACTATCTTAATTATGCCTCTATGAGTGGTAGGGGCATATAGATTTGGTCTTGTCCGTGCATGTGAGCGTCCGTCCGTCGCCCGAAGTTCTTGACGCATCTAACTCAAAAAGTATTTGATATAAATTGATGAAAAATTGCATGATTTTTTTATCGTGATATGTACTTGCGTACCTTTTATTTTTTGTCTGGCTCCGCCCCTTTTTTCCAGAGCTAAGGCCCCTGACATAGTCCAAAACACATATTTTCACCTTGTGACACGCCTAGCTCAGAAAGTATTTGATATAGAATGTGTCTGTAGGACACATGGTGTGCCCCTACTGGTACATTTGTCAAAAATAAGGGGCAATAATTCAATGATTCATGTTTGCAGTTTTAAGGGGATATAGCCTCAACAAACATTTTATACAAAGGATTCATCATTGGCCATATACCTCTTGAACTATGAGCATCACAAACAAAACATCCACTATTTTGGCTATTTTAAGGGCAATAACTCTGTAATAAGCGCTAAGGTTCTCAAGAAGAATGCCAAGTGTGCAAGGTCACATCATAATCAAGACTCATGCAGTGCTTCATGAATTTACATCAAACTTTCTGAGCTAGACACGTCATTATGTAAAAATGTGCATTTTGAACCATTTCAGGGGCCATAACTCTGGAAATAGGAGACGACAAATAGGAGGTTCACAAGTTCATATCATGATAAAGACTCATGCATGGTTTCATCAATTTATATGTAATACTTTCCGAGCTAGGCGCACAACAAGATGAAAATGTGCATTTTTGACTATTTCAGGGGCCATAACTCTAGAAATAGGGAACAGTGTCAGGTGAAAAATAGGAGATGCTCAAGTTCATATCACAATAATGATTCATGCAAGGTTTCATCAATTTATATGAAATACTTTTGCGCTATCCACATCACAACGTGAAAATGTGCATTTTTGACTATTTCAGGGGCCAAAACTCTGGAAAAAAGGTGTAGAGACCGTAGAAAAATAAAAGGTGCGCAAGTTCATATCATGGTTAAGATTCAAGCAAGGTTTCATCAATCTATATCAAATACTTTCTGAGCTAGTTTTGTCACAAGGTGAAAATATGTGTTTTTGACTATGTCAGGGGCCATAATTCTGAAAAGAAGGGGCGGAGCCAGACAAAAAATAAAAGGTACGCAAGTACATATCACGATAAAAAATCATGCAATTTTTCATCAATTTATATCAAATACTTTTTGAGCTAGGTGCGTCAAGAACTTCGGGCGACGGACGGACGCTCAGACACACGGATGCACGGACAAGACCAAATCGATATGCCCCCACCACTCATACGGGCATAATTAAGATAGTAGTAGATAATCTGAGGCAATTTCTTGAACTGCAAAATTATTATTCCTATAGTTGTGTTGCTTCGAATGTTTAGCTTCGCATGTTTTTTACCCCACCCATTTTTCCCTAGTTTGAGAGTGTACCACTCTTCCAATATTAATCAGAGTGTACTGATATATTGTCATTTTAATGTTTATTTAGCTTACAATATCTGCTGAAAATAACACCTAAATATCTCAACTAATAAAAAATGTTTTAGATTTTTGGTGAAGTTCGTCCCATTGAAAATCAGTAAATTTGATTAGGCCACTTTGTGGCTCTGTGTTGAAAAAAGTATTTCAAGACAATTTAAAACGCAACATGTTGTGTAAATGTCCATTGCATAGTTATTTTATCACGAAAGTTCCAGGTAAAAAGTTTGAACCATTTTTAAAAACGCGGCGGAGATTGTGTTCCTGGCTGGTTACATGTCAAATTACCCCACCCACTTTAAATGTGAATTTCTATAAAAGTAAGTCAAAACTGATAACAGTAACACTTGTGAATGAAACTTAATACATGTAGGTATATTGTCATAAAATATAGAGAAAATCAAAAAACATTTTGCGCAGACACCTAACTGCGACCCCCCCCCCCCCCCCCCCCCCCCCCTTTGAAACTGGTCGACGACGCATTTAACCCCCTAATTAAATCACGGTTTGTAAGCACCAAGCTTTAAAAATGATACTGCAAGTTTACGACAAATTATCATTCATTCTCACAAAAAAGAAAAATTATATATTACCTTTCAAATCTAGATGACCGTATAATTCAACACGTATAGGCGAACCTTCCTTATCATGACCGCAAAAACCGCCAGTAAGGTAGTTTTTTATGACCTGGAAAAGAGACAATTATTTCTCTTCCATGTTAACATGCAAATTCATTATCTAGTTTCTCTTAAGTAGTACGCAATGCGATAAAAGAGACATCTAATTAAATGAATTCCAACAAAGAGGATAATTAAGTACAGCAAATTCAGTGCAACCCGATTTAAGCATTGTTAAGTTTCATTCATTTATGCAGATATAGTCAAACCTTCACTAAAGACCTGCGTTCGGGTAGCGGACCCGCAATGACAATCGGTAATTTCCGTGCGTCACCATATTAGATGGATTTCGGCATCCTTCGGCCAATATAGAAAACTATTTTTCATAACAACCGGAGTTTGCCGAAAACGCATTCGGAGAATTACGTGATCTTATTGTCATTACAGGTCCACTAAATTTAGGAAAACACCGTTATTACCTACTTTTAATCGCCGCCATCTTACTTTCAAGTATAGCTATAAAATGTGTTTGCCTGTTACGAGAGGCAACATGTTAGTTATGACACCTGTTATGAGAAACAACCTGTTAACAAAGACAGCGTTTATATATAACAATGATGGTCTTTATATACAAGCTTGACTGTCTATCTTTCAATCAAAAAACAAATTAATCTAAAATCAATGTAACGTAGATATGAAAAGCATTACCGACTTTTCTCATGCAACACTATAGAGACATATAAACATCCGCATGCATGCAGGGAGTTTTCCTTGATTCCATGCATCTTAATTGAAACTGTATGAATCGACATGATAAAAGGACAATCTGACCGAATTTATGTGTACTTTCGTGATTTTGTTCCTCATTTAAAAGAGGACTATAACATTATTATACTTGTTTTCTTGTTTCGCATAGAATGAAAACTTGTCATGCTACTTGCCATTATGCTACTTACTCAGACTAAGAGATTTGTAAAGTCCATATACTAGTTAAACTTTCCTTTAGAAAAGGTATCATTGAGTTTATTTATTCCAACAGCTGGTTCTTAGTTTGTCAATGCATTTGCGTTGCACGCACAAAAAGCAATGTGAAAAGAAAACTCCATCATGGTTTTAGAAAGCTTTAGGCTTTTTTTAAATCCCTGTCGTAATAGCAACCCGTCGAAACGGGCCGGAATGAAACCTACGTCTTTTCTCGAAAAGACGTCGTTGTACAAAACGACCATTGTAATGACGTAACGCTCGCTTGTAGTACACCATAGCGTTACGCTACGTATGTTTTATAAAACAGGCCACAACTAAGAGCTGTTGAAAATGAGAAATTACGAGTATTTACCAAAATGCATCATTAGCGGACATCACGTCCTTACGTTTTATCAAATGCAGTGCAGCTTTTACGGAGAAAACATACCGGCATAGCTCCAGTAAGTTTAGGGAAGGTGCTTTGGTGCCATAATAGGAAAACTGGCTTTTTGCAAGGAAGTATAAAAAATATTCCTGCTTGTATAAAGGTTTTGCATATAAGGGATCACAACATATAGAAATATCAAAATATTTACCACGCTTACATCCTGTTTTAAGCATGAAAAAGAAAACGAAATGGAGTGCTTGGTTTTGTTTGTTTGTTTTTGTTGTTGTTCTTAAAGGTACGCATCCAAGTTCTGTCTGTTTATTACAAAGATGTTGATATACATTCATCAGTGTTCATTAATTTCGACGTACTATAAGATCTAAACTTGTAAATCAAAACAAAAAAAAAGAAGAAAAAAATCTTCAAGTTTATAGATTTTTTTATCTGACTTTTGTCGGGTAACATTAATTTATCAATTATAAAATTAATTGATATATAAAGTTTTGCGGCAGCAGCGAGCCGGAAATTTTTATTAAAATGACAGATGTCTCGATTTTAGTCTGTCAAAAATGTATGCTCGCCGGATTTAAATCCGCCCTTGAATACACACTACCAACAGATTGGATAATTTTTTAATTTTTTTTTGTGAAATAAGGTTGGCGCAACAAACACTTTCATTCCGTGAAAAGATTGCTGATATTATTCTCAGTTCACAACTACAATGTAATGTCACGTGGTATATTACCTCGGGAGTCTCGAACTCTGCCATTAACGTCTCAACTTTCATCTTAGTCTTGTACGCCACACTCTAAAAATAGAAAAAATAACACCGTCGCTTTAAACTGAGATATTTACTTGAGAGTCAGATCTGGCAAAATGACATTTAGTCTTGATGATACCGATTCAAAAAATGTATAACATGTCACGGTAAAACAGAAAATATGACATCAACTCTCTTCAAATGCGAAACGTTTTACAAAAGTATATGAAAATGCGTGATTTTTAAGAAAGTACCACGGTGACAACAGTGATGTATGAAATATACCCTTTCAAGGGTTTCAACGTATTTTGATTACAGTCAAACTCGTCTGTAAAGACCACCTTTGGGAAAGAACAATGTGCCATTTACCGGCAGGTGTTCTCTCAACAAAGGCAATTTTACACTATTTATGAAAATGTTTCAACGGGAAGGAAAAACGGTGGTCTGCATAAGCAGGTTTTAGGAGTTGTCTTAAATCGGGAGTTGTCTTTACCAGAGGTTTGACTTACTAGCAAAATAATAACAAAGGTATAGTTTCGTACTTTTAATCACTTTTTTGAAACTTCTTTATATGACTTGCAACTTTCAAAAGTATAGTAACGTTCGTACTCCTTCAAAAGACTGTAGTAACATTAAGTAGTATATATTGCAATATAATTCCAGACACCTCCCTGGTCCTTATAAGCGTGCCAGGTGTAAAGCACCCACACTTAGTATCTTGTCCTAATGTTAGTATCTTCTAATTTTAATTGCAAGAGCGGGGGCTCGAACTCACTGTTACAACTGCACCACTTCGTCCGCGCTCAGTTCGCATTAATTTGACATTTGAAATATGAAGTACCATACTGCCATAGATATCGATGGTCTATCAGTGCAAATAAAACTAAATATGAAAATGGAATACATACATTTCGAAACATCTGTTCAGCTTTGTTAACATCATAGTTTCTTGCTGAAAAATAATACTGACGTATAGGAAGAGCAATTGGTTTATTTTCTTGCTGTGTCTTTTTATTTTAGTTTGTCTCCTTATTTTGATATTCCATTAATCTGTATTTCTTTACTCTCTATACAAAGGAGATTGTCTGATGGTCATGTTAAACTTTATTATACAACGAAGACGAGTAGTTAACAAAATAATATGAAACTCAACACCGCAAACAATGATATGAACTAATCTTTTGTCGATTAATCTAGGCGTCGACGAAGTTTTAAAAAGCAGTCACTTATAAAGGCTGTTGTGATCATTAGTATAAGAAATAATGTTTATTTATTTCTTCGTAATGACATTGATATTTTCTCTGAAAAGTCTTTTTTCTCTAGGCTCATCTCAACAAAGTTTAAGCCAGAGATAAGACAGTCAACACCGAGTCGGTGTTTTCTGATTCCTTATCAGCCTAGTCGGTCATACAGGCGGACTACTTTTTTGTACGTAAGTAAGCAATAAAATGAAAAGTACTCTAGTGTGTTGATCTGGGAATTTTGCATTTCGTCTCGTTGGTTCTGATACTTCCGTATAACCCCGTCCTTTGGACTTGGGCTATACGACATATAGCACAACCAACTCCGATGTTATACCAAATTCCCGGATCAACGTGCTGGTATAATATCGACGATACGTGAAATACCTATAACCATTTAAGATACATAATAACCATTTCAGATATCTATATATCAGGTAAATTATTCATAATTATGTAAGATACCTATAATTTTTTAAGGTAGCTACAATCATGTCAGATATCTATATATCATGTAAGATATATAAATATTGTGTAAGATAGCTATCAAATATGGTAGATACCTATTATCATGTAAAACATTTATAGATCATGTAAGATATCTATCTATACGTCATGTAAGATATCTATCTATACGTCATGTAAGATAGCTATCTATACGTCATGTAAGATATCTATCTATACGTCATGTAAGACATCTATACGTCATGTAAGATAGCTATCTATACGTCATGTGAGATAGCTATCTATACGTCATGTAAGATATCTATCTATACGTCATGTAAGATATCTATCTATACGTCATGTAAGACATCTATCTATACGTCATGTAAGACATCTATCTATACGTCATGTAAGACATCTATCTTTACGTCATGTAAGATATCTATCTATACGTCATGTAAGACATCTATCTATACGTCATGTAAGATAGCTATCTATACGTCATGTAAGACATCTATCTATACGTCATGTAAGACATCTATCTATACGTCATGTAAGATATCTATCTATACGTCATGTAAGATATCTATCTATACGTCATGTAAGATATCTATATATCATGTAATCATGTAAGATACCTGTTATAACATAAGATATCTATAACCAAAGAAGATATTTATGTGTCAGGTAAGATGTTTCTATATCGCGTAAGATACCTATAACCATGTAAGATGCCTACAAGCATGAAAGACATCTATATATCATGTAGTGCTCTGTTAAATATCATGTCATGTATCTATATATTATGTAAGATATATAAATATTATTGTGGTTACAACACACTAAATACTTGTTCTTTATTCTATATAAAACTGACATATTTCCAATGGCCGCAGCACATATCAGGACCCATTTAAGTGTTTGTAATTTACAATTTCTTGAAGAATATTGTCAGTGCTAAATAAAAATAAAAAAGTCATGTTTGATGCAAGAAAAATATTTTCAATCAAACATACAAACTGCAAAATCAGCTAAAAATGAGACCCTAAATTGTAGTGGTGCTGTATGATCTAAGTTTCTATGATAAATTGTGCCACGTTATTATTTCTTTATGAAAATGCTACCTACACGTCATTTGATTTCAGCAAAAAAAATGCAAAGAAAACAAGGAAAATAGCTCTACAGAGCAAAAAAAAACCTGAGAACAATTTGAATCCGCCATTATGCGACTACCATATTTTCGCGCCATTTTCCTTTTAAGTGTCTGTATTAAGCCTTGGGATAGCCATATTTCATATATATTATACCTTTCAGCCATTTTCGCAAGTAGAAATCTTCATAGTCCGCTTTGAGGATGTCTGACAACCGTGAACGAAGCTGAAATATAGTAAATGTAATGTACTTATTATGAAACATTCGGATGGTCACATATTACTGGGTTTTGTGTTTACGATGACCTGTTCGGGCCACCTTAAATTTTGCTAGTAACACGCGATAATCAACGGTCGATCCCCGCGAGAGTTTTTAGCACGATACAATTTAATATCGCGAAGAGAAGTAATTCAAGGGAGGTAAGGAGACTAGCGAAGTTTAAGTTTTAGTGCTGTGATAATATTTCCGAACAGGTATGATAATTTACATAACGGTGTCACTAAACACCGGCACCACCTGACGTTTCCCGTCTTCTAGAAAAAAATAGCCCGTCCTTTAATTTTGCTAGTATCTTTTCTACTACATCTACTACAAGCGAAAATTAACAAATCTTGTGAGGTTTTAGCACGATAATTATCGCGTTATAATACCGTACGAAGACTGTTAAATTGTCGTTTATTAGCGAAAATTATGGTGGCCTGAACTGGACACCGACTACTTTTAAGTTTATTTCTTTATATAGCATACTATATATATTGTAAGTATTAACGTTTCAATATTGATATTAATATTTAACATTTTCTTTAAATGTGGCTTTACAGCATAAAGATAAAGATATTTTGAAGGCGGAAGTGTTACACGTATGATTTAACCAATTAACTGTCTGGAACAGGTATTTAGATGTCTATTTCTGACTTTGTTTATCAGAAAGCGCTATCAAATGCCGGAACTAAAACCTGATATTTTATTGTCAGACGCCTGCAGTTTATATCTGATATATTTCTGACTTATTATTTCAGGTAAAATAATAACATGACAGAATCGCCCACATCGCAATAAGCTGAAGAGACAAAGTTGATCCTTGCTTCATTTTTGTAATGCTATTAAAGGCGTTACTGGCGTTCCTGACTTAATAAAGATGAAAGCAGAAAAAAAGTTACATAAAATAGTCTTAAAACACCATAAGCAAAACAGATTTAGCTGAGGCACCGTTTTTTGTTATATATGGTGGTTAATTTGTGCCATTTCGTCTATTCGCCGAGCGGAACACAAGAATTAAAGAGTTACAATAATGGGGGCTTGGAATGAGAACATCGTAATAAAATAAGAACGTTTTCTTTCGCTCCGGCGACTCTAAAATCTCAACTTTTTCGCTCCACGCTACTGCTTAGTTTAATCGCAAGCACTGCTGTTAGAAGTAGGTTATAGCTCCGCGTCCCCTCTCGGCGTGTTTTTAGAAATCGTTAGATCGATTTCAGATTTTTGACCCAAACGACACTCCTAAACATGGACTTTTCGCTCCACGACGACTTCTGTTTTCACGGGACAACACGCCTGGCGAAAAATATTCAAAAAGAAATGGCGTGGTCACTGAGTGAAAACACTAGCCTGGGCTATCCTTTTATTTTCAATTTCGGATATACTTTTATTTTTCACGGAAGAGCTATGATTCATGTGCTTTTTAGTTTATTTCAATTTCATTTATCATTGTACCAAGTTATACTGAAATTCCACCCATTGCCATCTAGGACCTTGTTTACCTTGAAGAACTTTCAGTTCCAAATTTCTTAGTGTTATTTTGTTTTTAAGTACAAAATGGGAAGTAACCTATTACTATTTGGGATCACTGTTATTGTGCATTTTATTACCTTCTATTGACTTTAGTTTCTTTTTCTTCATGAATGGCCGTATATTTTGTAAGATTCAGATACGAGTTATTTCAAAATAAATCAAGAAAGAACCTTATTACGGTAAAAAAACAGATCAGTCAGCTCACACACACACACTCAAGAGTTGTCACAGGAGATGGCGCGCTGGACTTTTTCGGTGCTGAAAAGTGAAACAGGGCATATCTGAGGAAGCTGAGGCTATCATTTGGAGTGTTTAGTGACTCCGATTTGGGTGGTGATAATGGACAATACATCTGACTCAAAAGTATATAGTAATATCAGATAGAGAATGAAAGTGTATCAAAACATTAACTAAAAATAAAAGGGAAACAATTCATGGAATATTTTAGCAGGAGTAATGCTCTTTTTGTAATATAATGGGGTCAATAATGTAGAACAACTATTTTAATTTTAAATCAAATCCATGTCAGAATAAATGAGATAGAGTAATAGTGCATCACAATTTCAACATGGAATTCTACGTAGCATTCGAGAAAATTCGTAAAATATTCATGCGAGAGTTCTGGCTCTTGTGTCATACGAAGGAATTACTGTTTTTAGTTTGAAGCAAATCCATCAAGTAATAACCGAGATAAAATGAAAGTGCATCAAAACTTTAACCAAGGTATCGACACAAACGTGGACTCTGACGCAGACGCCGTCGCGAGTAGGATAGCTATCAATATGTCGTATAAGTGAACTTAAATTCCCATGAATATAAGTTTAATTTAAATAAATACCGAATTCAAGTTCATCATTATTCCTCAACCTCTTTAAAACTTTAAAGAAATGTTCGTATGTCATAGAAATCACAATGGACGTGCCCGATTGGTGAATGGAAATTAATTATAGATATTTCAATAACTCTTTTCGTCTTTTACCTGTTGGAACTTCCAATCAAGCACACCCATCAAATTTATCTTTTGCTTTTCATCAAACAAAATTTTGCTTACCTCGTTCACTTTCATCTGTTCCTTTTCCTCCTTTTTGTTGCTATTTTTCGGCATTTTTGGCAGGTATATCACCACAGCAAGCACATGTAAGTACCAAGGTTAACTAGCGCATCCGCTCTCTGAGTGTGAAATCTGTTTGACAGAAACTTTATAGGGCGCTGAAAGCGAGAAATCAGACGTTGGTATTGGCAAATGCTGCTTGTGTATTGGTTTCTCTGAAACTGTAATTTGATTCGAATTTGGCAATGGCCGTGAAAATATAGGAAAAAGATATGTATTCTATGTTTTCTCTTCGAGTCCTACGTAAAATAACTAACACTATTATTAACGTGGGAGAAAATAGAATATGAGACGCCAAGTTTGATGGCTTTCTTCAAATGACTTTTTCAGATTAAATGTCCAAAATGCATAACCTTGCTTGCTCATTCTAGTTAACTGTTTAAAGTAACATGTTATTAAACGTATTAACACTTCAAAAGGGTAATTTGCTTTTGAAAGTTGATCCTTCAAATAAACGCCTTAAAAAATACTGAGTTAGTCTCAACTTTGGAAAATATGTTTAATAAAGTCAAGTTCACATTACCATAGCAACAACATTGCAAAAAGAGGAGTAAGTGCGTGCGTGTTTGTGCGCATGGATGTGAAAAGGGGGAGGGGAATTATTTTTCATATACAATGTATTTACTAGTAATGCTGTTTCCGAGGTACATGTATCTTAAACATTGAAATAATATTAACGACAATTGGTACTAGGTGATACAATAGAGATAACAGTCCCCTTAGTCGTCGAGTCTATTGAAGTTAAATACTGATAATGGAAGTTCACGTCGAATAAACTATATGTTATGTTATATTATGCTATATATCAAAATTAGTAAACAAGTATAGTCTTGAAGTGTTGATATTATATATCGAATACCTGGACAAGGGGGCAGATATATTTATAATGCCAATAGCTATTCTGTTTGTATTTTCTGCAATATCATATGATAATACTGACGGCATACACTGTTTCAATGAATTGAAATGGCGGTAAAAGTAATGGAGACTTTTGTCTGCGCAATGTATATACAGAGATAGTTGACCACGCCCTCTGGCGGCCATGTGTGTTGTTTTTTTTTTGCAAACAGAAATAATGTAGACAATCCTGGTTGAGGGCTATTAAATGCTTAGTGGAAATCTTATTTCGAAATCGGACTGCAGCTTCTGGCAAGAAGAGTTTGAATAGTAATTATAAACCATAAATGCGGCTATGGTTTTGACAAATCTAAATATTGTAAACAAAAATTGTCTTCAAAATTGTTACTCTCCGTTGACATGGCAACCATAATTTTGAATATAATAGAAATCTCCAAGAGATCCAACTAAAATCGTTTCAGTACGGTTTAAACTGGCTAAATGTTTTAGATGCGCTTACAAAACATCTGTTCTAGTCATAAAATGTTAAGATACTGTTTACAACATTTCTAAACCTTCACTGATTTTTTGACAACTTAAGAGACTTTCGTTCACAATATATTTCGTTCAGAGTAAATCTTCTGGAAGCTCACATAAGTCTAATTAATTAATGTTTTATTGAGTTTTAGTCCTGCACGTGAAGAATGACCTTGCGTGAGTAGAAAGAAGCTTAATTTATTGTTAAGCACGAAAATCGAGTAACCACGGCAACCTTTGCTCAAAACTCGTACATTTTAGTAAATGAATGAAATACTTCCTGTATCATTTGCTGAAAAAAAAATCAAATTGCACATACTTAAAATAAAATATGACAAGTTACAAACAAAACTCTATCTTCAATATCTAATACCACTTTTATGATGCTACCCTTATTGGAAAATGTTGATTTGAACGTTCTTATTTCTGTATTATCATATGATATTATATGACAAATGTCTGGTATATTTCTATTAAGCTGCCTGCAAACTAGCTGGTTATAACGCAAATTAACACATCAGAAAGGTGCCAAACTGTATCGATTATTCCACTTCAACACGTACAAAAGAGGGAGCTCGTGAAATGGTAACTCAACAGGTCTGGTTTAAACATATTTATTCCCAACCAATTAACTCAACAGGTTTGAACCTGGTTTAGCCCATGTCGTGTGTTGTAGATCGTGTTTAAGGTCGACGCGCGACCCGACGTATGACAAGAAGGGCAACAAAATGACAAGACATGCGACATGACATTAATATTGCGGGTCGTGTAGCATTGTCGTGCGTCGTGTCGCGTGTCGGGTCGTAATGTCGCGCGTCGCGTCGCGCGTCGCGTCGCGCTTTGACCTAAACACAAGGACGACCCACGACATGAGCTAAACAGGCGTCCATACTGAGTCACACACGATTGTCTCCCATTCCTTACAGCAGCGGAATCGAAAGTTATATTTAACACAGAGAAAGAAGTTTTACAGCTTCTCAAAAAAAGGCCGCAGTTCTCTGTTTCCGGATTCATCCATCTCTAATTTCAACAGAATTATTTAGGAAAAAATACTCGCGATTATAATATTTTGGTTAAGAAAATGAATGTGGAATGCACATTCGCCAGTAGACATGTATTGTATCATCAAACCATTACTTTTAGTGACATTAAAACTTGTATTTATACCCTATTTACAAAGTATTTTTGTTAATTAGTGTTTTAAATGTAACATGCATGTATAGAAGACCTTACTTTTCTAATAATAGATACAGTGTTTACAATACAACAGAAAATGGTCGCTTCCCTAATTAAAATACAATTTATCTTGATTGGATTCATAATAAATTGTAGTGATCAGTGGTCTACAATATTCACCGTTGACGTTTGCAACCACGAACTGTGAAGTTGATCAACAAGGTTATAGATACATATAGCTACCAACAAGAAAAATGCACCCCGAATTTCTCCCCAACTTTTTACAAACCAAATCATGATTTTAAATTACTATAACACCTTTGTTGTCGTCATCCCCTTCCGCCGATCAATTCGTCCATTTACTATTGCTTATTTTTCAGTTGATGTTGTTGTTGTTTGGATTTAAAGTAACACTTACAAAAATTATGTTATATGGTGACTTTACAGCTGAAATGCCTAGGGAAGACCCTAGGTATCTCTCGTACTGGGTTGGCACTCGGGCAGTACCATCTACTTTCCGCAAACCAGCTAGATTTTTATCACAGGACGACATTCCTTGTACAAACATACTTAAGAGGAACGCACACTGATAGTATAAGAGAGGATATATAAAAGTCCATGCAACTATTTTAACTTGCAAAAATGTCAGACTTTGTAAAACGGCTTCAAAAACTATGAAGTAAAGTAAAATTTCATTATATACCTATATAAATTCTGTCAAGAATACGGCTTGTATTTCACAAGTAAATATGAATAGGCAGAAAAATATCCGTATTGTACATTTTGTATTGTATGCTTCCGGACTTCTTTCATTTAATATGCATGACCTGACACAGTAGAAAGCGCACAAAAACCTTCACTCATTTCCATTTTAACATCGACAAACATTGAAGGTTTCGTTCAATAAAAACAACAAACAAAAAGGTGGAGGTATATAATAAAAGGGTCATTACAACAGTAACTAGATCTGGGATTTTGTATTCGGCTCTTGTGGATTTTGCATGGACGGATCACATTTGGCGTTTACGCGTCTCGAGAGATCCGATCTGGCAAAATCTACTCGAGCCGAATACAGCATCCCAGAACGAGCTACTATTATAATAACCCTATTATATTGTACTGTGTATACTTTCGTTGTTTCGATATCACATTTTGCAGCAATGGCCCTAATGGGACACCGTAACAATGGTATGAATTAAGTATAAATCATAACAAACCAGTTTAAGAATAAAGGGTCACTTGTTTAACTACGGTTCGACTTAGGAAGGTATTCGTCAAATAGTGACTGTCACGGTAATCCGTTTTCAAATTTTCCATTTCTGTGTTTGATATATGCATTTACACAATTTATTTTAAATAGTTACAACTTAAACGAGAATTTAAGCGCTTCTTCTGTTCTCCTAACCTACTTTACTGGCCAACCAAGTAAAATGTAACTTAATTTTGACTTTTTCAACGTTTAATCCACAAATCACAATTTAAGTGGTTATCCTATATACGATATAATACTCTAGCTTGTTTATTTTGTTGGGTTTTACGTCACACTGACACACTTTAGGACACTTGGCGACTTCCCAGTAGTCACAGCTGGGAATCGGTCGAAATACCCGCGTCTGTATTAATTAGTACAAAATTTACTTGACCGTTGATTAACCATGACAAAATATCAGACGTGTGCATTAATTCTTGGCCAAAATGATAAGTTTTAAGTGTTCGTAAGTTCTTTACTTTTGACACAATGCCCTGGATTCGACAATTGACACAATTCCGTCCAATACATGCTTATTTATTGTTAATAGTGGCAACTTTACTAGATTTAGCTTAATTTAGGGGGATTTGATAGGAAGTCAAAATCTGCCAACGATGAAATATTTTTCCAGGCGTATCTTGCTTTATACTGGATAAGAGGAATATATTCCTACCCTGGATTCGAACTCACAACCACAAGTTTGGTAATCTCTAAATATGTTACGACCGAGTGCTTTTCACATGGCACCGGAAAATGAGTGGAAATGAATGGGAAAGGCAAATACACGCTAAATAAGATGGCCGTACTTATTTTCCATATAAAATCAACAAAACTATGTCTGTTTCTATTTCAAATGTCTGCAATAACCATTTTGTTGAAGAACTGTGTCAGTGCTAAATAAAAACCAAAAGAAACGAACAGGTGTGATGCAAAACTTCGAACAAACCTATACCGTAAAATAAGTCAGTTCAGATATGAGGCTACACAATTAAATTGATGAACTCTGAAGTGTTATTTCCAACAACATTTAAACTTGTAGCTTACCCACATTAACGCAGTGTTCAAGGTTTATTTATGATGTAACATTATATTCTAAAACTAAAACGAGACCTACATAAAAAAGCAGTTTTAAACTCAGATTGAACTTTTAGTTTATTTATATAGGCAATTTTGTGTAACATTATCCTCAATATTGTTTTTGCACGTCTACAATAAATGCAAATTAGCGTTGAAAAATGGTTTTGAAAACGACACATATTATTATATAGCTATCATGTTAATAAAATAATGTCATTTTCTGATACATCTTTTGTATAAACTTAATTACAAGTAGTCAAACCTTATATAAACCTTATATAAACACCCTGACAGAGTGATTGTTTGTTTGTTAGCTCATTTATAGTCAGTAACCAATACGGGCGACTCCTCCAGGAGACTGCTAGTGAGAGGATAGTGCACTGTACGGATGACGCTACAAATCCAAAACTTTAGCGTGCCAGGTGGAGCGGTCTTCTGCGCATGCCCGAAAGTGACTATCGATTGTAGCGCACGGCAAAAATATGCATATTTTTGCATGTCCGCACCCATTTAGTGTATAATATGCATAATATACTGACTAAAGGTTAGGGCTAGCATCACCATGGTTACAAAATATATACATTTAAGATATATTTTTCGTTCAAATTTAGTTAATCCGGTATATACCGGAGTTTGTAATTTATACCGGCGCTCCAAGTCTGCACTGAGTCACAGTCAATGTATTTTTAGTGGGAGGAGCAGGGGCTCCACTTCACGACCCCTAGTTTCGTTGTCAGGACCACTGCGTCCACCAGAAAAAGACAACACTGGTAAGTCATTGCGTACCACAGGTATATAAACACCGCGGAACTGAAAGTAGTTGTCGAAAAAGTCCGAAGGTCTCCGTTTGCTGGTGTTATTATGTACATGTAAGTACAGGTTTTACTGTACATATAAATAAATCAAACTGTTTTCGTCTACCACCACTGCATTAGTTATCATTTATTGCTTCATATCAATTTATCATAATAAAATGCTCCATAAACAGTGTGAAAACGCACGTCAGATTTTACCATTCTTAAAGAGGTTGATATTTCAATACGTGTGTGAGTACGTGAACGGGACTATATACAAACATAAACTAACCGAGACCGCTTCACGTAAATTCACAGTTTCCGACGGCAAAAGTAACAAACATTAAATCTCTTCACATTTTGTAACTCACTGTCGTTATGTAGATAATGAATATTAAATTGCGCCACGTGTCATTACAACTAGAAAATAAGTTTTAATACATATTGCCTATTTGAAATTAGATTATGGTTCGTGAAATGAGTTTAGCTAGTTCTACTCGAGTTAATCCTTATGTTCATAGACCATTGCCCTTCAAATATATACCGAATTGTTTTGGTAAAAATGAACGGATTTTTACAGAGCTTACTGCTTTTCGAAATATATTTGAGCCGTGCCATGAGAAAACCAACATAGTGGGTTTGCGACCAGCATGGATCCAGACCAGCCTGCGCATCCGCGCAGTCTGGTCAGGCTCCATGCTGTTCGCTTTTAAAGCCTACTGGAATTGAAGAAACTGTTAGCGAACAGCGTGGATCCTGACCAGACTGCGCGGATGCGCAGGCTGGTCTGGATCCTTGCTGGTCGCAAACCCACTATGTTGGTTTTCGCATGGCACTGCTCATTTTTGTTGTAATCTTCATTTTTTTTTTGCATTTTTTTGCGAATCAAGAGATACGGAAGTTCAAATAGAAAGTTCTCTGACAATATTACCAGCTGCGCAATGTATATATCCTTCAGACCACAAAGGTCGAAATGAAACGTGCTCAAACACTTAACTAATTTGGAGTATAGAATCTTACCTTGAAAGAAACTACATTCTACTTTGAAACAGGTGCAGTTTTATGGAACTCTTCGCCTGAAAAATAAAGAATTAAAGTTATAGCATGTCGTAATTCAACTTCATTTCAGTTATCACAGTATTTCTCACTTAACCCTTATCATGCTGGACACGATTGATTCTGCCTTTGCGACCAGTGTAGAGTATGATCAAGATCTGCACTGTTCGCCATTCAGTCAATATCTTTTTGGTAAGCACCCCTTTTAACAATTTATGGTAATGTCCAAATTGAAAAATAGACAAGTTCATTAAAGAAATTTAGCAGGGTAAGGGTAAAAAAAGTTTTATCAGCAAAAACAAAAACACGTCACGTTGAAACCCAGTCAACTTCGTAAAACTTTTGTAATCTGTGATGACAACGATGTAGGGCGATACAAGTTGCTATAATGTACATGCATTTAGTTGCTATGCCTTTGGGCAAGCTCACATCGGACCTCTAGAGAAGTGTAGGCTGTTGTGTAAATGATACTTGCTCCCACCAGTAAAGTAACCGACCAATCAAAACTTGGGCCCTGGAAATATCTAAAACTGCTTTACCCCTGCACATTGAGCGCTGTGTTGAAAAGCAAGGAACCAGCAAACCCTACCTCGCCGTGGTGTTTGCAGAGTTCAGGTCTTCAACAGGGAAGGTACGACTGGTGTACTAATTTATACCGTTCAAGTGGGTTATCGAGTATAGAGTCGGTCTCAACTCTACCCTAGAGCTTCCATGTGAACTTTCCCTTTTATATCAAGAGTGTTAAGAATATATTATCGTAACTAACACAAAGAACCGGAAAGTGAAATAGAGAATCTTGTATTTGAAATGGCCTGCAAATATCATTGACTGCAAAGCTGCGGACATCGACATGGAAACAGTGATGACACAGTGTAACTGAACTGCAGAAAGAATTTGGTGATAATGTTTTGCTGTATTTTGAACAAGTTGAAACTCTAGCGTATCTTGCTGAGACATTTTCTAGAACAACGAATCGATTCAAGCACAGGGTTTAATGCTACCATAAACAAAATTATGGCCTGAATCATGACAACAATAGTTCTGATGAAATGGAGGAATGTCATTGAAATAACCATATAATTGAGCCGCGCCATGAGAAAACCAACATAGTGCGTTTGCGACCAGCATGGATCCAGACCTGCCTGCGCATCCGCGCAGTCTGGTCAGGATTCATACTGTTCGCTTTCAAAGCCTATTGCAATTAGAGAAACCGTTAGCGAACAGCATGGATCCTGACGCGCAGGCTGGAATGGGTCCATGCTGGTCGCAAATGCACTATGTTGGTTTTCTCATGGTGCGGCTCATATTTTTGTCACTGTATTAATGGCTGTTCGTCAGCATTAAACATGTTGCTAATACATATTTATCTGAATCAATGATGGGGTGGGTTTTGGGAGACTGTTCCTATCCCATGCCAATGACGGGGTGTCTAAATGCTACTCGTTAACAGTTGTTATTTAATACATGATTTCTTGAAATAATAATTAAAAGTTGATAATTAACACCCAATAAGATAAAGTGGCGAATTTTCTGTAAGACAGGTAGGTTAAGCTAAGACTTTCCCTTTTATTTATGCGCGTATTTCAACCGTTGCGTCAGTGCCGAAACCAACAGTAACATTCTATAAAAGGGGATAACTTTCTTTTTGTAAAACGAAACATATAAGTGTGAGCACTCATTTTCTTAGTTAGATCATTTCCTATCCAATGATCATAGTTTTGGTTCAAACTTTTTCGAAAGTTTTAGCACGTAGAATCTAGAGCAAATCATTAAAAAAGTAAAATCGGTACGGTTAACATATGCACGAACACTAGAAAAAAAATAATCCTATACATTTATTAAATGGCAAAATGGAGGTTCTGATGTGGAAACAGCACGGCTAAATCTATATTGCGCGAGGGTGTAGTCAAAGTGCCAAAATAGGTTTAGGAGTGCTTAAAACCATGGCATGTAAGGAACGACATTGCCGCTTCGTGAGTTTTTGTTATTATATACCTCAACACAATAATGATAACTCGATTGTTTGAGTCAGTTAAGAAGGCGTAATAGAGAACCATCTAGCGGAACGTCAAACATTTCGCTTACGACGCCACGTCTTTGCGTTCTAAGCGTTGACGGTGAACAGCTTCTCTGATTTCACTTGACCTGTATTTCCATTTCTATTGGCCGTCCTTTTCGTTTTAGGTGGTCATACACTTTGATCTGAACGTGCATTTCTGTATCACAGGGATTCTCAAGGAAATTTTGTCGTGCATTCCTATTTTATCTTTGTCCTGATTGTTATCTGATCGTTCATATCTGTATTAATTTAGCCCTTACTTCCGCCTCGCCGTACATGCCTAGTTTTGCTTGACCCTTACTTCAGTCTTTAAATGTATTTCTGTTTAAGCTTGGTTATCACTGCAATTTTCCTACGTGTTCCTATGTTAGCTTTGCCCTCACTCCCATTTCACCGTGTATTCTTTCTTTACCTAGGTTCTCACTTCCGCCTCGACAGGCATTTACTCTGTCAGTTTTATTTTCACTTATTATTAGCCATAAGTTCCTGTTTATTTGTTGTTGTTTTTTTTTTTTCTTTTCTTACTTGAATCTCACTTTAATTTCTTTTTACATTCTAGTTCGTTTAACCCTCGCTTCCTTTTCATCGTGCATTCCTGTTTTATCTTGACCGTCAATTGCATCTGGAAGTGCATTTCCATGTAAGTTTGACCTTCACTTCTATTTCGTTGGGTATTCAATATTTACCTTGGCCCATGGTTCCGTCGCGTCATGATTTCATGTTCTTGCTTGATCCCCACTCCAATCGCGTCATGCATTCCTCATTTAGCCTGGCTCCCACTTACATTCCGTGTAATGTTTCATGGTCCTACTGTCCATGTCTGTTTTTCCATTCTCCTCGCTTCTATCTCGCTGTTCACCCCTGTTTTTCCATGGTCCTCATTTTCATCTCACTGTGCATGGTCCTCATTTACATAGCGCTGTTCACCCCTATTTTTCCATAGTCTTCGTTTCCATCTCGCTGTGCAACTCTGTTTTACCTTGAATCTCGTTTTCAATCTTGCTGTGCATACCTGTTTTCCATGGTCTTAGTTTTCATCTCGTTATTCATTCCTATTTTTTCCATGGTCCTCGTTTCCCTCTCGCTGTGCACTTCTGTTTTTCCTTGGTTCTCGTTTCTATGTCGCTGTGCATCCCTGTTTTTACATGGTCCTGGTGTCCATCTCGCTGTGCACTCCTGCTTTTCCATTGTTCTCGTTTCAATCTCGCTGTGCGCCCCTGTTTTACCTTGGGCCTCAAGATGACGAATCCTTTTTGGCACATTTGATACAAAAACATTGCAAGCTTTAAGCAGCGTCAACATTTGATGGAACTGTGCCACGTGGATAACGCGGATACAACTTAAATTAAGTCTTCAAGCAAAACTAAATATAACCGACGAGATTTTTTTTCCCTTCGTATATTTATTTTAAGTTTAGATATCTAGAAAGTTGCATATGGATACACCAACATATGCAGTCCAAATTGCAATTTTCAACATTTTATGACCTAAAAATGACTAAACTTAACAATGGAATATATGGCATATCAAACGTTGCTAAATTATATATGTATGTAATTATTTTTGTATGTTTGTTATTCTTATTCAATGTCGTGTTATTCATATTCTTAAATTTGCTATTATTGTATGTTCGATATTTAAGAAATAATAAATCTGTTCCTATATTTTATCAGTTAATAAAATATGGGCAGGAGTTTGGATGCGTAATAATTACATCACGAGTGCGTAGCACGAGTGATTTAATTATTCGCATCCAAACGACTGCCCATGTTTTATTAATTGATAAAATTATTGTAACATATTTATTATTTCGATTCTAACAACGCAAATACTTCGCATTTTACAGTACTACATTTTCAGCGTAATACGTCATTCGGGTCATATGCTGTTACAATTTACCCCCTATGGTTAGAAAGAGTTGCATAGCCAATGGAACGTATAGATATTTGTTTCTTTTTATAAGAATTTTGAGAAGTATTTATGAATTAGTAATCTAACAGCTCGCAAACTAATTATGAAGAGAATCATCAAATTAGGCGAGTTGACCCTGTGTTACAAGTTACGAGCTTAACTTTATATGACGTCATAATGATGTGACGTCATATGACGTCACATCATTATGGCGTCATACTTTATGTCATACATTTATGACGTCACCGCTGAATCTTAATTAAGCTAATTGAATTCGCTAGTAGAGATCAAAAAGTTTTTTACGGTCCTACACATAAGTCAGTATGACTTTTTATCATATTTGTGTTTCTGAAATGCTCTTTTCAACCGTTTGGCCCTTAAATAATTCGTATGTAATGGTACTGAAGTAGAATCTCTTATGCCACAATCATAGGGGGTGAAATGTAACAGCCAACCATATTTTATCGTAGATTCATGTATAGGCGATTTCGCTATATGTTTATATAGCAATTGCTGCAGATCGTGTTAGAATCTTATGATAAAACCGTAATGGTTATTCTTTATCTCGTTATTGTTATTGTATCTTTGATATTGTTATTCAATGTCGTGTAATTCATCTTCTAAGTCTTACCATTGTTATTGTATATGTCGTTATTCTTACTGTATGTTCGATATTCTAATGGTAAAAGTCATAACAATATCAAAGATACCATAACAATAACGAAATATAGAATAATGGCAATTACTTTTACCATAAGAATATCGAACATACAATAAGAATAACGACATATACAATGACAATAGCAACATTTAGAATACGAATAACACGACATTGAATATAGGCCTAACAATAACAGATATATACACTGATGATAAAATAGTTTATATAATTTAGCAACGTTTGACATGCCATAGTATGAAACTGTTTTCTGACGATCATTTACAAATATATGAATATTAAATCTTTTTCTTACGACACTGGCGGTATATAATATCAACGACTTATATCATATAAAACTTCACATAAATCGATACAATACTAGCAAATGTAAATACTATATTTTTTATGTTGTGTACTATATAGGAAGTAATTTTCACTCGACGGGTACATGACTGCAGTATATTATAGAGAAAAATGGAAAATATTACAATCTCACCTGAATTGAAATCCCTTATCGTAGGTTATTGTTATTCCCTTGTTATTGCAATAACCTTACCCAACATTATCTAAAATGTAGGTTAGGTATCATTTTTCGTATTTTATGTCCTCAAATAACATTAAAGCAGACGACATTGTACTTTACGTATAGTGGCGTTTAAACGTTATTGCCAAAGATAATAGACAGAGACACAATAAAGCATGGTTGTCGGGGTTCACTCAGAGTTCAAGCCCAACTGGGGTAAACTAGGGACGCAGTCACGTGAAAATATAATAATTGAAATTTTGTTTAAATTGGTAACAACGTCCTCTATACTAGTTTGTATTGGCCGTCATTCTTTTGTAAACTAGAAACATGAAATTAAAGGGAGTTATATATAAAACCTTTGTTATCTATAGTATGTTATTTGGCTGACTCATGGTGTTTTGTCAATAAATTTAAACGGGCGGGATAAAAAATGATCCAAATTGAATAGCAGGTGTAGAAAGGCGAAAATATTTTTTAAAGTCCCTCCATGCGGTTCTTTAGTACGTGCAAAAAGAACTGCATGGAGGTAAGAAGATATGAAGGTATACAAAAAGTGTCTTGATAGGGAAGCTTACATTTGGTGTAAGTTCTTAAAATTTTGGTTTTACTTCCAAACTTTTGATGTAAGTGCACTTGTTTCCGAACTTTTCGAGTACAGTTAGTTCACTAAATTTTGGAGCTAGTTTCCTAAATTGTAAATGTTACTTTCCTTCCATTTAGTTAGTTTCTTAACATTTAACGTAAGCCCCAATCCTCTCACTTTTGATGTAAGTTCCCTCAGATTATAAGATAGCCTTATGGAATATTTGGTTATCACACCAGTGCGGTTTTATTTAATAATTATCTCTTACCATCTCCCTTTAGTAAATTTCCTTTTTTTAAAGTTATTGAGACTATTGTAGAATTGTAAAAGTGACAATTCTCCGTTTCGTCAGTACCTTTAATACTTAAAATAAAGTTGTTCAGGCTCAGTGGGACTTTAAACGCGCAACTGAATTTGCTAATTACATCTTGCCTGAAGCGTTCTCCTTCAATTTTTATATTTATAAAAATATCGGTTATACAAGGAGTTCAAATTCATGTTAAAGATGAATTTTTACTATGGTAAAAAAGAAATAGACGTCAAATTCGAAAGTGAGCTTCAGATCGAATACCTATATATTCTATAGGCCTTTATACCGTATTAAGACATTTTATTCTTCATTTGTTGTAATGAGTACCAATTCTATTTCTCATTAAACAGTAAAAAAATATCTAAGTTCTACCAGTTTTTTAAGCCCTTTTGACATATCAATTCACTGGGAAAAAAGTCATATTTCGTTCACGAGCACACAAATATGGACAGCACGAAGAAAATTATCTAATAGTGAAACAGGTATACTAAAGACTCTCCGTGTAAACAGAGACAAGTTCAATATGGATTTATAGATCTCTAGCTTTTTTACAATTCTAACATGGCTCGATTTGTTTGTCAATTAAACAAAGAAAGAAATAGAGTACAGTATAATCTGCGACAGATAACGGTTGCTGCGCGGACTGGTGAGAGAACATAATGTCGTTAATTATGAAGTAAAATAGCAGTCTATCATCTTGTTTTATTGAGCAAGTTAGAATCATGAATACAGTACCGTTCTGATTGTTCAACTCCTGAACATCTGGAGTCTAAAACGTGGTTAATCATACGATAAACCATGCTAATGTATTGATTATTTGATGAATTTAACAGCTATAATTCAAATTAACGACTACAGGCACCTAATCCCCTTTTGCATTTCTCAAGCATTGTCTCTGTGTACAGGCTGTATGTACGTCAAAGAAAATAAAGCAAGTCAACACCTGAGTATCTCAAATTTTTAGTAATATAATAATGGACCGTTTCGTTATTAACATGCAAAATATACAGTTTCATTAAATTTTGTATTTATTACCTCCCTTTAGTCAGTTTGCCTTCATAAAATCCTTCTACACTTTAGAATAAATGCTTTTCTTTAAAAGATCGCTTCTAAACCTCTGTGCGCTTATTTTAAGTTATGCATACATTATTTTTAAAAACCCATAAAAATATTATTTACCAACAAAATGTGGCCAGCTTTGAGATTTATTATTCTGATATTCAGGTCAGACGTCGGTCAGATCACTCATCATGATCGATCAATTAGTTTGTTGCGGTCCGTTTAAAGTCAAGATGTTATTTAAGGTCATTTACACGACCACAGTCAACTTTAAGGACACCGAACATTGTGTGAAGATTTAACAAACAGCTACTTTTTGCCGATATTTAAAATTTAAAATGCGATAGCGATTGTTATGTAACATAAATCTGGGTAATATTTCAGATTACAATTGCAAAACGTAATGTGATAGCAATTTCTTTATTTTTTATCTTATGTTTTAGACAGGCAAACAAACATAATTCTCCGGATACTTCAACACCCTCCGAGTATAACCACTGACCCGTATGTGTTCCTAAAATTGTTTTGGTTGACCTGCAAGAAAATATATCAGAACATTTTCGGGTAGGTTACTGTTCTATAAAATATGATTTTGCTGCATCTTTTAAGAAAACGCATCATTCTTGTAACTTTTTGGGGAGGGGAGGGGAGTGGAGGGGGGAGGGGGGGGGGTGGGGGCGGGGAGCGGGTACGCAAGGAGTGCTATATACATACAAATCATTGGTATAAAACCAACAACCTTGTGAAAATTCAGGTAGCCCTGTTTTTACGAGCCAGCAAACTTACATAAACCAGGGCAATTTGAAAAACAAATACTTCTACAAAAAAGGCAATAAAATTCTTACTAATCTTGTACCAACAATGTTTAATTAAAGTTGTTTAAAAAAAACATTCTGGCACATTCCCTACAGAGGGCAATTAAGCAAACAAACAAATTTAGCTCTAATGCTGCTTGCTATCTGCACTTCCTCTTTCTGATTGGTAGTAAATATTCCTAATTGAATTAATCGTGCACCGCTTGTTGATGATTTGTTTTGTATGACAAGTTTCTCAGTGGTTAAAAGAAATAATTATGAACAAAAAGGAAAACGATTCGAAAGTATCCATGACAGAGTTATGGTTCTTCGCTTTGCACTGCGCTCATCGCTTTGTATATGCATTACTCTCCAAATCGTTTTGTGAAAAAAAGTTACGTACTCTCACGCTAGTGGGTATTTCGCTTATCATGATTTAAACAGTACAGCGTAACATTAACGCTTAATAAAGGCAATATTATATAAGAGACGAGCAGCTGTAAATAGCACATGTATATTTTCATTAAGATCGGCAATATTGGTGTTACGTTGACATTATTTGGCCCAGAGGAGGAGTGCTACCAAATTTGGTCTACTGTTACAGAAACAAAGATTTAAAATCGAAATGATATAACAAAAAAAATGCGTGTTCATTCTCCATCCTCTCACCTCTTAAAATATTACAACTGCAAATAAACAAAGCATGAAAATAGACTTATTTATCGGCCGTTGACCTTAGTTTACTGGTCAGCTTGCATTCCCCGGCGGATTAATTGCTTATAAAGGCCACCGCATGTAATCTCATTTATCTTCAGAAGGTTTACAAAATATACGCTCTAATAATGTAAAATATATGTTTTCAGTACGATTTCGATTCGATTTTATGTACTGAAATTCCAACTAGGGCTAAGAGAAATATGTGATTAAGTGAACCTCGGCGATTATAGATACAGTAGTGTACGAGGGGCTGAAAAGTTGCGGTTGACAAAAGATGGCGGTCACTGTGATTGTGTGGATTTCTTCGCACTTCCCTGTTGTTCAGTAATGAGTGTCTATTAAGTTCTATAGAGTTCCATCACAAGAGAAAGAATAAATGGTATTATTACTTTAATGAATTCACATTAAGTTAAAACCACGATTCTTTTGCCCTAGGGTGCGAATCGATGATATTAGTGGTTCGAGATACCACTGTGGGTTTCACCGCAATTCCTGATAAGACAAAAGGGGGCTAAAACCAATAATCTTTGAGCTTATATCGATGTCTCTAACCATGCGAAAAAAATCAACAACAACAAAACAACAACAACAACAATGACTGGCATGATTGCAGTTTTCCTCACTATACAAATATCGGTACGAAATGGCATATACGTTCGGAATAATTATGCAAAATATCCCATTAAAATATTAACCTTTAGCCTGCTGGCGGCAAGTGATTCTGTCTTTGCGACTAGTGCAGACCAAGATCAGCCTCCACTACCATGATCTGCACTGTCCGCTATTCAATCAGTAAATTTTCATTGAACACCCCTTCGAATAATAAATAGGATGGACCAAATTGAATGGTGGACCACACCATTTTAGAAATTTAGCAGGCTAAATCTTAGATAAACTACAGTGACATAATCATAATACGCGTACACTTGTTTATATAAAATTGATAAATATTGGTATTACAAGTGCACGGAAACCTTATACTAAACTAGTCAACTGGGTGTTCTTGTAAAATTTATATATCAAAATTAAAATTGTACTTAACACTCGTTCTCCACTTCTGCGTCACGCGCGGAAGTTGTCAACTTCTTACAACAAACAAGTCAGTAAATTACTGAGTAATGGTTCTACTGTTTACAAACAATATTACTTGTGGTACCTTTCCTCTTTAATACAAATCAAGTAGAGGTAGCTTTCAGTGTAATACTAATATGAGAACAGCAGATGATCCACCGAATCGTGGTTACTTTTTTTCTTAATATAGTTAGTTTATTTGTGATATTTTTAACTTTAAACTAATAATATATACTAAGTTAAAACTCACCACTTTGATTTTTCTTGTCTCAAGACTTTCGATATTAAATTTATTCCAATTATTCAGAAGATCATGAACACTAACACCTCAAAACATCTCTGTTTGCAAAACAGTATTATATAAACTTTGAAAGTGCTTTTACCATGTTTACGCCATGTATGCGTAACTTGACATATATAATAATAACTTTACGATTTCAATAGCAAAACGAAAGCGATCAAGCAAAGAACGAAGCGGTTAAAAGTTTACATTTTATTATCGAGCGTCGTCGTTACAAGCTGTTTCACATTGTTTTTGCAATAAGGCCGCCGGCACATAACACATATATTAAACATATATACATATCAATAGTTTACATATCATATATACGTATCATCATGACACAGTATGGAACGGCGCAGCTGTCTGATGTCGGGAAATTTTACGTTATCGTGTCGGTGTGTGGTCTTAACTTGTCAAAACAGTATCTTTTTTTTTTTTATGGGCATATATTTTATTCCACAAATCACATAAATATAATAACATACAAGCTCTATGGCTTTTGAAAAGACTACTTGTTATGGAACTACTTAAAATATCATAACCTTTCATACTACCTATTATTAATTTTTTTTTATATAAAGACAGCTAAATTTCTAAATAGTATCTTATTATGTTAAAAAACTATGTTATCATGTCAAAACAGTGTCTTATTATGTTAACTAGTCATGTTATCTTCTCAAAGTGTGGTGTTAACCTGTCCAAACAGTACCTGATTATGTTAAAAAAGCTATGAAATCATGTCAACGTGAAATATTAACTTGTCCAAATAGTGCCTTATTATGTCAAAAAGCTATGTTAATATGTCAAAGTACAGTGATCTTGTCTATAGATTGTGTTATTATGTTAAAAAAGCTAGACAAGATCAAATGATGCTTTAACAAGATGACATGGCTTTGTGACATAATAAGACACTGTTTTGACAAGTTAACACCACATTCTGACATAATAACATGACTAGTATTGATGTCAAAAATAAAAACGGAAGATCACAGTTATGAAAAATTAACACAACACTTTGACAATATAATATAGCTTTTCAACATAATAACACGCTCAGTAGACACGATCACATGGTACTTTGACATAAACATATAGCATTCAACATAACAAGACACTGTTTTGGCAAGTTAACACAACACTTTAACAAGTTAACATGCATAGTTTACATAATAAGACACTATCTCGACAAGTTAACATTACACTTTAACATAATAATATAACGTATTAACATAATAAAACAATGTTTTTACAAGTTAACTACACACTTTGACAAGATAACATAGTTTTTAACATAATAGCACGCTCGGTAGACAAGATCACGCTGTACTTTGACATGACAACATAACGTTTCAACATAATAACACGCTCTGTAGACACGATCACATGGTACTTTGACATAATAACATAGCACTTAACATAATAAGACAAAGTTTTGGCAAGTTAACACCACATTTTGACATGATAACTGTAAAGTATTGACGTCCATTTGCCGCCTTTCTTTACGTGACGTCTTCCACATTACGTAACGGTTATGACGTCACGCCCGTTGTATTGATATGTAACGTTAGTGATATTAAAAGGTACGAACCTGACACAACGTGTATTTTATACAGTCTTATTCCCTTTCCGATATTGGTGCCGTAAACAAATTTCATAGAGATGGAAACTTACAAGTCAATCAGAGAAGGCCATCGACGAATTATACGTCAGTATTTACAACGCATTGAAGCTGCAAAAGAAGAGCCGACACCGACGATCTTCAATACGATATTGAACAACATCCAGAAGAAACAGGAGTGTGTGAGAGAGTCAGATCAGAAGATTCTAGAGCTACTTCAACCAGAGGAGATCGAGACAGAGATGATAGAGGCCGACGAATATCACCTGAACTTAGAGATCCAGATTAACATGTTCAAGGAATACAGACGTTCGGAGGGCTTCGTTTCAGAGACAGATATCATGCGACCTGAGCAGACGTTACCGGTATTTCCCGCTATACAGACATCGCAACAGACTGTAAGTTCAACCTTTTCTCATTCGCATAGATTACCAAAATTATCGCTTCCGATATTTTCTGGAGATCTATTACAATGGCAGACATTTTGGGACAGTTATGAGTCAGCAGTACATACTAACCCCTCTCTTACTGATATCCAGAAGTTTAATTACTTAAAAGCCCAGTTAGAAGGTCCCGCCGCTAATACTATAGCAGGATTCGCTTTGACGAACGCATACTACGAGAGAGCGGTCAGCTTATTACATGAGAGATTCGGTCAGGTCCATAAGATTATACAAGCCTACATGCAAGCCCTGTTAGAACAACCACGTCCTGTCAACACGTTACCCAGCCTCCAGAGCTACTACGACCAGTTAGAGTCCTACATCCGCGGTCTAGAATCAATCGGACAATTTCAAGAGACTTACGGCTCGCTACTCATTCCAGTCATTATCAGTAAACTTCCGGCGGAAGTACGCAAAAATTTAACAAGAGAACACGGAAACATTGGATGGACTCTAGCAGAACTTCGGAAGGCGATCTATAAAGAAATCACCGTCATGGACGCAGGTCAGTCCGTCATACCGGAAGTGCATGACAACCCTCGAGTTACGGCGTCTTTTTACACCGGAAGTAGAGGTAAACAAAGACCCCCAAGAAGTTTGGATATGAGAAACCCTGCAGCTACTGAAAAGAAAGCCTGTGTGTTTTGCAGTGAACAGCATTCCCCGATCGACTGTACCAACGTAACTACTTACCAGTCCCGTACTGACATTGTCAAGAATAAACAATTGTGTTTTAACTGTCTTGGTAGTCATCAAGTGTCAAAGTGCCGATCCAACTTTCGATGTCGCCGTTGCCAACAGAAACACCACACCAGTATATGTGACCGGAAGTCCAGCCGACAGCTCCCACAGTCCCTACAGCCCCAACAACCTCAGATCAACAGAGAAACCAACAAGCCACAGCCATACTCCATTCTTCGACGCAGTCCCCTTCCAATGTACTACTGAAGACAGCCATCGCCCCAGTATGCAACCAACAGTTCAGAGTAGACGCCACAATTCTTTTTGATGAGGGAGCTCAACGCTCATTTATTACAGAAAAATTAGCCGACGAACAACATTTACCTCGTGGAAATCCCGAGATAATTCATCTGACGTCCTTTGGAGACTCGAACCAGAATGTACGCTTCATGGATACGTCCACTGTATACCTAGTAACAGATTCCGGAAGGAAGATTGCCATCCAGATCCTTGTTGTGCCAACCATTACAGTCCCAGACTGTGGTGGGTAGCCAACCATCTCCAGTCTTCATGCAATATTGATTCAAATAATACCTACCTGTGGTCGGACTCCCAGATTGTTCTACATTGGCTACAAACCACCAAATCATTGAAGCGATTTGTGAAAAATTGGGTTGAAGAGATTCAACAACTTACCTGTTCCCGGAATTGGAAATATTGCCCCACCCAAGACAACCCAGCTGACTTAATGACACGCGGTATATCAGCGATACAGTTTACCAACAGCCAGATCTGGATGAATGGTCCTTCCTGGATAACCAAACCATTGAATTGGCCAACATGGCATACTAACGATGCGACGGTATCGAGTGATTCATTAGAGTATGAACAAGGGAGACAACCGCCACAATATTCACCAGAATCGCGTACAGAGTTACGTAACGTTATTGACGTAACTAAATTCAGCAAGTACACGAAGCTTCAACGAGTGACAGCGTATGTATTACGGTTCATAAATAAATGCAGGGAGAAAACCTACCCACATCATGATCAACTGACAACTAGTGAACTACAGAAAGCAGAGAAAGTCTTACTACACAGCTGCCAACATAATACTTACCAGGAAGAGATTACAAACCTGAGAACAGTTCGTTCGAGATCCAATCAGACCCGACTCCCGATTGTGAAACAGTTACGACTCTTTCTTGATGAAGATGGTTTCCTTCGATGTGGAGGGAGAATCCACAATGCAGATCTTGATGAAGAGGCTAAATTCCCATATTTAATACCGGCCAAAGATCCACTTACCCGACTCCTTGTTGCCGACGCTCACGAGAGACTTCTTCACGCAGGACAGAACTCAGTTATTACTTACCTTCGCCAGAAGTATTGGATACCTTCCATACGTCAGAGTGTTCGTACAGTACTTCGTAGATGTCTTGTTTGCCGTAGAACAGAAGGGAAGGCATACTCAGCCCCAGACCCACCTCCATTACCGCAATACAGAGTAGAAGACGCACCACCATTCACTGTAACTGGTGTTGATTTCTCCGGAGCTCTCTACGTTCGAGATAATTCCAACAACGAGACCAAAGCATACATCTGCCTCTTCATGTGTGCGTCCACCAGAGCCGTGCACTTGGAACTTGTACCCAACCTTTCCGAAGAGGCCTTCCTGCAAGCGTTCAGACGATTCACCAGTCGTAGATTCTTTCCCACACTGATGATTTCAGACAACGCCTCCACATATCACTGCGAAAAAAGAGTTAATATACGGGAGTGTACGGGATCCCGTATATTACCCATATACGGGAAGAAATACGGGAAAACTAAAATACGGGCGTGTACGGGGCTTGTATATTTAAAAGTCCGTATACTAATAAAATACGGATTTCCGTATACTATGAAATACGGAATTCTTAGTATACGATACCCCGTATATTATTGAAATACGGGAAATTCTAAAAAGGGTTATTCTGATCGTATACAACACCGTATATTCCCGTATATGTCTGGTGTACGGGAATACATAAATCCGTATATTACGAAAATACGGGACGTATATTTCCCGTATATGTTTCATATACAACCCCGTATATTTCCCGTATATTCTGGATATACGGGATATGTATAGTTTGTATATTTCGAAAATACAGGGATTAAATTTCCCGTATATTCTTCGTATACAACTCCGTATATTTCCCGTATATGCCGGAAATACGGGATTTAAATAATTTGTATATTTCGAAAATACGGCACGTATATGTCCCGTATATGCTTGGTGTACAACTCCGTATATTTCCCGTATATGCCAGAAATACGGGATTTAAATAATGTGTATATTTTAAAAATACGGGACTTATATTTCCCGTATATTCTTTGTATACAACTCCGTATATTTCCCGTATATTCTGGATATACGGGGTATATATAGTTTGTATATTTTGAAAATACAGGGATTAAATTTCCTGTATATTCTTCGTATACAACTCCGTATATTTCCCGTATATGCCGGATATACGGGGTTTAAATAACTTATATATTTCAAAAATACGGGATGCAATCAATATGTGTAGTGAAAATTATATTCTCCGGCCATTTCAAAGGTCAAACGTTTCGCATGTTTTCGAACTTGTACGTGTATGTAGAATGAATGCCAACATTGAAAGAAAGAAATGTTTAATACTAATATGACATGAACTGAAAAAAGCATTCACGGACCAAAACAGGTATAAATTTAAAATCAAACATGAATGAATCCATCATTTCATCTAGCGCGTTCCCGATTTATTTTAACATTTAATCTAAATAGCCGATTGAGAAAAGAAAAGGATTAATCAATTCATCCCTATTTATTTGTAGTGATAAATACATCCGTTGATCATCGCCATTGTAAAAATCTAATGCAAGCATAAATTAAAACTGTTTTTCTGCACATTTCCAACGCTTGTGCATACAATGCAAATATTTATAGAAAAAAAGAGGAACTAATCCATTTATATTTTGTACTGAAAAAGTATATAAGACATGTATTGATACTTTACTTATGAAATCAATTCTAATATTTTTACAGACGAAAAATAATCGATATAATGTGTCTGCGTCCAAAGATTCGAACAAAGCCTTTCATATGAAATATTTTACTTTTTCTGTGCGCACGTGTTAGCTACCACGTGCGTATGTGGTAATTCACACGTGTGCGGGTGATAACTATCACGTGCGCAAGGTGACAGCACGTTATACTACCATGTGCCCATGTGATAACTAACACGTGCGCACGTGTTAGCTGATCAATGAAAAAGCGTGAAAGATCTGCAATTTTTCTAAATGGATGTCTTTCATAAGGAAGTGTTATTTATAGTTAGCTGTAATTTACGAAGTAAGTGTTTCTTGTTTATGAAAAAAGGCTGATATCTCGATTAGTTTCGTTGGTAATATTTCACGTTCGCACGTGTCAGCTAACAACTGCGAACGTGATAGCTATCACATGCGAACGTGTTAGCTAAGATAGTTATTACGTGCGCACGTGTTAATCAACACATTCGCAGGTGGTATCTAACATGTGCGAATGTGGTGCTAACACGTGTGCACGTGATAAATAAAATGTTTCCTATGTCCCCTCTATTCCACTGTAGTATACACTGTGGCAGACTATTTTATTTCTCGTGGATGTAGGGTCCTTTAGTATTGACCTAGCACTTGTGAATATTTCGTATATTTCCATAAATTCATTTTCAATGTCCAAACATAAATAGCGATACAAATATTACATATATAATTCTTAGTTGATATTATACTATCGCATGTGCAGGTAGCTGGGCGGCAAAGCGTTTAGCTGCCAATATCAGGGTAGTGGGTTCGAGTTTTGGCCATACCTTTTCCCCTAAATTTATTTGCAAACTTTCCACTTATTTGTCAAACGCACCGTGATATTTATGGTCCATTTATTAAAAGTTATCATATTCACCCGTTGTAAAAAAGTCAGTTATTTAAAATATTCTAGACAAAAAGAAAGAGACATTACCAGTCACAAGCGTACTAAAAAATAAATACTTTAAGAGAAAAAATAAAATTTACAAAGATAAAACAGGTAGCGATAACATCACATTACTTTACTTTAAAGCAATGATAACCGTGGTAACGTGGATGGCGTGACACTGATTGACTGTATAAAATACAAATATTGCTTAAAATTAACGAAAACGCTCGAAAAATATTGGCAAAGATTAATGAGTGTCTCTCATTAAATCAAATGATATAAGCATTTACACTGATTTACCCATCTCCACGAAAATAAACTGTACATATAATTTCTGCCGAACAGTTTTACTGCAACATTAAATGATAATAATTGTATGCATATTAACTAAATCAGATAGATAGCCCATGTACCCTTCGCCTGGTAACCCAGTCTGACAATTTCTAACATTTTTCTACCTGCAAATTGACAATATCAGAAACTCGATGAATGCCAATTAACACAAATTAGCGCAAATTAATTGGGATCTTTAATGCATACAGATATTAGGTATCCAATCAGTTGAGAACACGCTTCGTCACGCTTCGCGCGTTCATATATCCCGAAGCGATAACATCTGGCTCAAGTGACCGCACGCGATAATCTGTATTGCATATTTCAGAGGGAAAGGAAGCCACGAGTAAGTACTTATTTGATTTATATGTTTTAATTTTTTATAAACTGATTTTTTTTTGTGACAAACCAGACCATGAATTATATTTCAATTAATCGGAAACACGGGTTGCTTTTTATTGCTTCAACAAATTCAGAAGCGTCAAAAAGGTCAGTTTAATTTTGTAATCTTAATATATAAAAGAAATTCAGAATAGCCGTTAAGTAGTTCATTCATTCATTCATTCGATTGATCATTTCTTCACAACTAATCATTTAACTATTATTTCATTCATTCTTTCATCCGATAGTCTACAAGGATGTCAGTCACCAAATGTTGATGTTGCAAGTGTTTGAAATAAAAAAATATCGTGCAAAAATCATTTGATGAATACCATTGGGGTTAAACGAGATTAAAGTTGAAAGGACAAAAACAACTCCAGATAGAAGTTTTATTTCGTAGAAGCTAGGTAGCCGAGGCTAGCTTTAAGAATGAATAAGGCGGCATGCACGTTCATTCATTCGATTAAAACTGGAATCTCGGAAAAGCATTAATAAAGTTAATAATTACAATCTTTTATTTTTAGAAAATGGGTACCGGTAATCTGACAAAATAACGCTTTTTTCTAGATGGCACTTTTGCAAAAAATTACAACATCCCTTGCCTCTGTCTAGAGAGAAAATGTTTTTCTCTGCGAAAATATCAGTGTCAGTATGAAGAAATTAATACTATTACAGATTATTTTATCTCTACAGACTTTGTAAGTCTATGTAAGCGGTTGTCATGCGTATTTTTTTTTTTCAAAGTATTATATAAAAAAAGGTTGGTAATAATAACAATTATATTATGTAGAATTTGATTATTAATCTGAAAGTTATAAGAATTTTATAGTGACCTAAAATACATACATTACTATAGATCTTTTGCATTACCAAATTTTTTGTAACATCTTTAAAACCGATAAAGCGGGAGAACAAATAATCCAATTTGTCGATTTCCGTACAAAGTGTTGTTGTTGTAACACGGGGGTGGGGGTGGGGTGAATCGATAACTAATAGCTTTGGTCATTATATTTTTTTTATCTGATGCATTTACAGGCAAACGGTTTACTAACGATGTACTTGAATGAAGTTTTAAATTAATATTAAAGTGAAATGCGGAACAAGTCGAATATGTATATAATACTTTATTTATTGTTAAAATAAAAGTAATATTTAGTAATATGAATATGGTATCTAACATATTTAAAATCGTTACATATTATACATCTAAAACAAACATTTACTTTCAGGACCATACATGTACAAACAATATAAGTAATTGCTCAGCTTAGTCTGTTATTTTAAATCGATTTTCAACGGACCATTTTGACATTTTAACAAATTAAAGTTGACGATATTTCCGATTGAATGGTATTTTTTCAGTTCTCTGTTTTTACGCCATTTTACAGCTATAATATTTCAAATATGACCACAAACGTCTTATTTTCAGCAGGCGCAAAATGATGTACTTAACAGGTTAACCATAAAATTTAAAGTACCTATCACTTGTAGTAAGTGGGTTATCATATTTTTATGACCCAGCTTGAAACAACACTGACCGGATATTTCTTATCCCCAGGCAATTTGTAATACACAATGAAATTTAAAGGGTGATTAAACATTTGACACAATTAAATTATCTTATTTTTAGTGTAACTGTATGCAATCTTGGGGTTAAATAAATTTAAGAAATAACGCAATGTTTAAACGAATACTAAAAAAAAGGCACTGGCCTCCAGATCGTCCGACAAGAACAGAAATAAAATATATAATTGAGCCGTGCCATGAGAAAACCAACATAGTCTTAGTTTTCGGCCAGCATGGATCGAGACCAACCTGCGCATCCGCGCAGTCTGCTCAGGATCCATGCTGTTCGCTAACAGTTTTTCTAATTCCAATAGGCTGCTGTGAAGCGAACAGCATGGCTCCTGACCAGACTGCACGGATGCGCAGGCTGGTCTCGATCCATGCTGGTCGCAAACCCACTATGTTGGTTTTCTCATGGCACGGCATTAAATTTTTTTAGATATATGGATATTAATGGTGTATAATTATGCTACGTATACTGACAGACTATAATGTTGCGGAAACACATGAGAATTAGATGTTTTAACTAATTTTTACGATAAAAATTGTATATTTAACGCGCATTAAACACTAAACCCTCCCTTGCGTTATAATTGGTAACGACAGTGGAAAACTTCTTTATTGCCGCTGCGGTCAGGGTTCGTTTCCCGGCGCGACCACATGTCATTTTATTCGTCATAATTTTCACATCATTTAATAGATATAATTATCAGTATCCATGAATTGCAAGAGTCGATTTTTTTTATAACTTTTAATGTGTGCATTTTTTTTTATTCCAGGTTGACACAAGAGTTGTTTACTGGAATCAGAAAACGGGACGACTATTTATTTTCACGATAAGAATATACTTATGTGTGAAGTTTCTACTAGTTTGATCAACAGATACAGACAGACAGCCGGATGAGCCATTCGTCTCAGTGACATTCGTAACAACAGATAAAAGCTTTATACTTATTGAGATCAGGAAACTGAATATTTCCATGTGGTTCATCATTTGTAACCTGCTTACATATCGTGTTCCAGTACAGAACCACATGCGTCTTTTTAAAGTACATCTTCGGACATTAGGAGGTGTGTACTGCTCTTTTTAGAAGACGGCAAATCGAAAAGCCTATAGCGGTAATCAGCATTCATGGGAATAACGAAAACATGTACAGACAATAGTAAAAGAAGTGATACTCAACTGATTTGTTGAGTCAACCGCGCAGAATTAAATGTGCGAATTGCTAGTTTTTCAATCAGAAATGAACATATAATAATATAAAGAAATGCTTGATGTTATTGATTACTCACATTTTAATTCTGCTTATTTCATTTGGACAAGAAATGAAAATGATTCATAACCGTTTGAAAAACTGATTTAAAAAGTATTTAAGTTGAATAAAATGTTAGTTTAATCTGACATGTCTCCAATTAATAACAATATGATTTTTTTCTCATACCCTGTCTTTGTCTTGCTTTTTTCTAACATACCGTATTCTGCTGTAGGTATCACCGACATTCATTTTGTCATCTTTCAGTGTGTGCCCATATACAAAATCAGTTTACATAAAAGAAAAATACGGGATTTGTATACTATACATGCATATACGGGAAAAGTCTGGTAAATGTATCTTTTAGAAATACTGGTCCGTGAATTCCCCGAATACAAAAACCAGATTCAGTCTAAATGTGACACAAATATGGAATCTGTATACTCTGCATATCTTGCATAAACGGGGAAAAACCTGGCCCGTATATCAAAAACTACATGTTCGTATAACCCCGTATATCAGATGCAAATACATTCCGTATATGACACAAGTACGGGATCCGTATATTGCGTATACCATGCATATACGGGACTAGTCCGTAGCCCGTATAATAAAAAAATACAGTTTCATATTTTCCCCGTATATGACACAAGTACGGGATCCGTATATTGCGTATACCATGCATATACGGGACTAGTCCGTAGCACGTATATCAAAAAGTACAGTTTCGTATATGCCCCGTATATGACAAAAGTACGGGATCCGTATACTTAGTATATCATGCGTAAACGGAAAAAATCCGAAGCCCGTATATTAGAAAATACAAGTCCGTATATGCCCCGTATATTAGATGCAATCACAGTCCGTATATGACAAAAATACGGGATCCGTATACTACGTATATCATGCGTATACGGAAAAAATCCGAAGCCCGTATATTAGAAAATACAAGTCCGTATATGCCCCGTATATTAGATGCAATCACAGTCCGTATATGACAAAAATACGGGATCCGTATACTACGTATATTCGGAATATACAGGCTCGTATACGTGTTCCGTATATTCTAAAATACGGAAAGTATACGGGAAAAAAAGTCTCAAGACCCTTCGAATACATGAAAATGAAACTTATGTTAAAGCAGGACACGAATAAACACCATTTCTAGGGATTTTTTAGGAAAGTTCGTATATTGCATATATACGGGAAATATACATTTATGTATATTCGGCGTATACGGGATCCCGTATATGCATGACAAATATACGGACTTCCCGTATACTAGATGTTCCGAATACGGGATCGTATATTAGGTCCGTATATTTGTAATATACATCCCGTATACGCCCGTATTTTCGAAATATACGGGACCGTACACTCCCGTATATTGACCCTTTTTTCGCAGTGTATGTTGCAGCCTCCAACCATATACAACGCCTGTTCGAATCCCAGACAGTACAAGACGCTCTTAGCATGAAAGGTACCCAGTGGAAGTTCATCCCGAAACGTGCTCCATGGTACGGCGGCTGGTGGGAACGTCTAATTGGTCTCACGAAGTCAACACTGAAGAAGATACTGGGTCGATCCTACATCAGTTTCGATGCATTACAGACAGTCGTCACAGAGATAGAAGCCGTGATGAATGACAGGCCACTCACATATGTAACATCCGGTTCGTCAGATCCAGAACCCCTGACTCCAGCTCACCTTCTCTACGGCCGGAGATTAACTACTTTACCCTACGAGAAATCTACAGATGATTCAGCGACGAATACTAACCTTAACAGTGGTGTTGACTTATCTCGACAAGCCAGACTTCAGCAGAAGGTCGTACACCATGTCAGAGATAGGTGACGCCACGAGTACCTCACCGCCTTACGAGAACATCACCAGACGACAGGAATCAACGAGCAGAAGATAAACGTTGGAGATGTCGTCCAAATTCATGATGAATCTCCCCGTTCCCAATGGAAGCTTGCGGTCGTGCAAGAACTAATTTACGGAAATGACGGATATACCAGAGCAGCCAAAATAAGAACGAGTAACGGTATTACGAATAGACCCATTGTGAAATTGTATCCATTGGAAATGAAGTGACTTTTCCAGTTATTAGTGAAAGATTCGCGTGAGAAACAGTATACAGAGACATTGCAATTTTAGAAATTTGTGCTATTTCATTAAGTGACTGTGACTGTTTAAGTGCCAAAAAGAGAACTTTCGATAAATGAATAGTGATATAGAATACTAGAGCTACATAGAGACTTTCAGAAGAACTATACATATCCTTATAACTTTCGCGGCCCCATGTATGTAAAGTATTGACGTTCATTTGCCGCCTTTCTTTACGTGACGTCTTCCGCATTACGTAACGTTTATGACGTCACGTCCGTTGTATTGATATGTAACGTTAGTGATATTAAAAGGTACGAACCTGACACAACGTGTATTTTATACAGTCTTATTCCCTTTCCGATAATAACATCGCATTTTGACATGACAACATAGCATTTTAACATAATAAGGCACTGTTAACACAATACTTTGACAAGATAACATAGCTTTTTAACATAATTAGCACGCCCGGTAGACAAGATCACATGGTACTTTGACATAATAACATAGCACTTAACATAATAAGACAAAGTTTCGGCAAGTTAACACCACAATTTGACATGATAACATCGCATTTTGACATGACAACATAGCATTTTAACATAATAAGACACTGTTAACACAACACTTTGACAAGATAACATAGCTTTTTAACATAATTAGCACGCCCGGTAGACAAAATCACACGGTACTTTACCGAGATAACACAGATTTTTAACATAATAACACGCTGCGTAGACAATATCACATGACACTTTAACAAGATACCATAGCTTTTTAACACAATAACACGTTCTGCAAACTAAATCATATTTTGATATGATAACATGTCTAGTTAACATAATAAGACACTAATTGGACAAGTTAACATCACAACTTGACATGATAACATAGATTTTAAATATAATAAGACGCTGTTTCGATTAAGTTAACACCGTGCACTGACAAGATAGCATGGCTAGTTAATATTAATATAACACCAAACGTTCACATAATAACATAACTTTTTAACATACTAAGACACTGTTATGACAATTTACATCACGCTCTGACATTGACATAAAATGACCCGACATAAGACGGTTGCGGCGTTTCATATATTTAAATATACAAACATATCTGCTGTTTGTTAAGATTTTTAAAATATTTTGCTGCTTTAATGACGCATAAAAATGCTTTAAAATGGAAAGAAAAATGTTTGGGGCCACTGTGCATCTAAGAGATATATTTAGAAAAAAATAAAAACAAGTGTATTTTGATACTTTTAGTTATTTTTGTTTTAATTTAAACTTCATAGATAATAAATTTGTTGAAAGTACTATGTTGAAAAAAAACTTTTATTTCAGTTATATCTTATATAGAAAAATACCAGAATAAAACTCGATCTACTTTAATAGATATCCTAAATTTCCGATTCCTACCTCTTGGTACATCTAACATCAATTTTAGGCAAATGCTGAAAAAAATATTTTCGCATAAAAAATGATAATAGGTAAGGGTAGATTTCTCGGAAGCACAGAGCACCAAAAACACAGCCTCAGAGTCATGCATTTGCAAAGTAGGCCAACAACAAAACTGAGAAGCTGTAATGGAAAAATATAACAGACGGGTTGCTTCAAACATCTAACAAGTACATATTAATTTATGACAAATATACAAAGAGGGGTAGGAAGTGGTAAAATGGTGGGGAGGGGGAAGGAATTTGAATGCGAAAGAGGAACAAGGATGAATATACAAAGGGAATGCTATGCTCCTTAATAACAGTCACACTACAACGTAAACCATAAAAGCTCAGACACTAATGCACCAAAATCAAACATACAGCCACATACTTACTAAATAACACAAAACGAACAAGTAAGACAAAAGAAAACAGCAGGGTACCACTTTAGACCCACAATCACACAAACACATCCATATAAGCAGGAAAAACAATTGTGTGTCGCCATAAGACTCCGGCAGCCAGAATAAAGTGGAGCCATGAAAACTAATTCAAAGTAAAGGGGGAGGGGATGCAAAAAGTAGCGCAAATGCAAGGGAAAAGGAGGGCGCAATAGCGGGAGTAAGACGAAGGAAAACGCTTACAACAAACAAGAAAACTTACGCAACTGACGATACAAGACAATAAGAAAACCAGCTGAAAATAGGGGCACACCGCCTTGGAACGGCCAGTACCCTATATAAAGGAAAAGAGGGGGTTTAAACGAAACGCGTTTAGGGCATGCCAACCTCGCACTTACCCTATTTTCAACAAGTTAGACAACACAATGTAAATAAAAACCCCGCTGAGAAAGGCTCTAACATTAGCGCAAAATAACAGAATGATAAAGTAAAACATAAAATTAAGAAAAATCTAAGGTATAATTACACCAATGTACTCAACAACTTGTCTAAAGTCAGAGCACCAAGAGCCTAACTTTTATGGGCACGACTAAAAAAACTGCAAGACAAAAATCAACTCCCTCCGTCCATTGTATGTAGGATTTAGGAGAAAAGCATGGAGTCTTACACTTTATTAGTCATCGCACCATAAAAACAATTTTCGCATCGTATCCTCTTTTGATAAACTTTTTAACCCATTTTACAAATATTTGATTAAAATAAGGACTATGTTTAATTTTCCGAATTTTATAAACTACATCTCCATAGTATTCCGGGTGTGTAAGTCCAAGTTTTAAAAGTGTTTTTAAGTTCGTATTGTATTTTTCTTACAGTTCCGACAATCTGTAGTAAAATTTACTGAAAGCTTTCCGTAACTTATGATAACGGTAACCCTGTTTTAACAATTTCTTGGTGATATGAAGATTTCTGTCATTAAAATCATCTATCTTTGAGCAAGCTCATGCAAAAAGTTGTGAAATATAGACCCGTATATGTTGCTCGAGGGCCCTCTCAATAAGGGGGGGAAGTTGACAATTTAAAAATTAAAAGTCCCTTTTATCATATATTTCTTTTCAGATTATTATTCAATTTGTTAAATTTAAACCCAAAACTGAGCTTCTAAATCTAAAGAATTCCTTTTTTAACTGTAACCTTTTGGGTAAATATGTTTAAACCATTTTAAAAAATATTGGTTTCCAAAAGGTGATATTTTTTGTTAAAGGACATTATTAGCAATTTCAATCATTAGCAACCTTTTTGGCATATTTTTTTTTTCAAACTTTCATGCGAACTTTTAGCGGATTCCGAACATGAGGGTTTTATTCACCCTTGAAACAATAGGTAATAATAAACCCAACTGAATGATTATTTTATTTATTTTTTTGAAGTCTGTCTTTCAATCTTTATGTACGGGCGAAACGATACAGAGGCAACCGAGGCCTTTTGGTCAATAGTCCACCACTTTTACCTAAAGTTATTTTGCCCCATTGCACAAATGTTACAGATTTTTCATGCAAACAAAGGGTTATTTCATGTTCTATTGTAATTTTTTCTCGGTGAAGCCACGAACCCCATTTTGAAGAGGCAACCCCCACAACAAAATCTGCTTGTCCCAAGTTCCGAGCAAGGCTGCGACATTCAATTTCCGAAAAAAACCAAGAATAATAGCGTAAGTTTAAAATTATTATTTTATTACGCGGTCACATATCTTAAAACAAACTACGGCTTAATGGCAACTGATTAAATGTCGATCCTCTCTCCCGAGGTTTCTCCCCTTTTTCGTACGGATTTCCGAAAGGGGTATTTTTGGGTTTCAGCCAAGGAATCGCTTGTTACAAAATTTAAAACGTAGGCTCGCGTCAAAATGTAAAAACAAAGCTGTTTTGGAAAAAGTTAAAAAAAGAGCTAAAATCTAAACAAATGGACGTTTTTTCACGAAATAATAAACGGGAAAGATTGTGTCATTTAACTTTCAAAGCGGTTGTCATAAGAATTATAAACGCGTGTTAATCATACCTGAAAATTGGGATCCCAGGCTCTTGAGGATAAATATAGATGTTTTCGCTTCTACTTTCACTTTCAAAAACGTGAAAACAAGGCGTTGATTTGTTAGTTTTGAAAGTCGCGAGGGACCCCTGAAGGGTCACAGTCGATCCTCATGCGTAGCGTTTTGAGATGATTGTAATCAGATTGGGCAATTTTGACTTATGTAAATTCTAATATAACCCCTGCTACAATCGTTTTCTTGCTTTTGCCTTATTTCATTATTTTTGAAATTTCTCTTAAAAAAAATTTTTTTTCCCCAAAAAGGGAAACTAAAGCAAATCCTTTTTATTGCTATACAGTAACTAGAATTATATGACAAAAATGGGAAAGGGCAAAATATGTCCAAAAATTTTTGTGAATATTAAATTTTTAGTTATCTTACAATTTCAAATTTTTGTAATCTAATTAATGTTATTGTAATGTGTATATCTTAACAAGTGTCGTAAGTGTTTAAGTGTTTAAGATTCTTTAATCACGTCATTAAATGGATTCAAAGAACACGCCATATACAAGTCTACCTTCAATAGAAGCCATCATCCCAAAAATTTTTGAACAAAACATTGTCTCAGATCAAAAAATTCCCTTTTTGTTTCAGTGCATTTTTTTTGTTTATTACAGGGGTCTTCTGCTTCAAAATAAAGTAGAAAATTTGAACAAAAAACGATACATGGGAAAAATAATAATGTAAGCCCGACGCAAGGAAAATTCAAACAAATTTTCGGAAAATGTTATCTTGTATAGTTTTCTTTAAAAAAATAAGCAATTGAATGTCTAAAATTTCAAATTTAACCCAAAATTTCAAACCCGACCCTGTAGAAATTTTATATTTGGGTCAGTGTTTTTGAAATTTAGCTAATTTGAATTTCGACGCAAAAATGTGTTGTTTAAATTTTCCCATCCGAGAAAGTTAAGGTGGCTTTTGTTTCCTGTCTGTCTTTCCCTCTACAATCTAACCTCAATTTTGTCCGCTAAAGTTAAAGAAGTTTTACTGACCGGTTCAAGTCCATCGTGGTCAGGTGGTTTAATTAATTCCCCGGGGCGTACTGCAACCTACATCTTTTAAATTTGGATCTTTTTAAATTTCCCATCAAAAAATGGAAACCTTTTTTGTCTTTTGTTTTTTTCATAGGAAATGGTTCAGTGACTTGGGCTTCTCCTACTTTGACGATTTGATTCCTCTCGACATATTTATCAAAGACATCCTTGCATCGCGGCCCTACATCCTTCATTACTAGTTTAGTTTGGGGATGCTCTCCTTCTATGAAAGGACGTAATATTTCCACACCGTAGGAATACTTCAAAACCCTTTCCGAAATAGATTTTGGACTATGTCCAAAGATCAACGCACCCCTCATTATAGAAGAGGAAGCTTCTGCCGGTATTATGACATCGATACTTGGAAATGAGGATATTACCTTTTGTTGTAACATCGGAAAGTCCGAGAACCCACCTACCATCAAAATTGCTTTAACTTGTCGTACCTTCACGTCACGGAAAATATCTTCCATATGCTGAATAGTTTTTGACAAGGATGTGTCAAAAAGCTCCTTGAAGACATTTGCTTTGAATTTCATTTTGTTGTCAACAAATTGAATAGTTTTACCATAAGTAGACGACTCAATAGCTTTTCCTAAGCCTTGACCGGATTGTTTTTCGTAGACCTGGCAAAGGGTCACGGGAACTTTCATTACAACATTATTGTCTTTATCAGGCCTTACATTTCTTTTTTTAACCTCGAAATCCCGCCAGATGTCTAGCCAATCCTCAGTCTTTTCCTGCTTAAACGTATTGTAAGCATTCTTGCCAACAATATCCATGAGTAGTTTTTCGAATGCTTCGTCAATAAGAGTACCACCCCAGCCTCCTCCACTTGCAGCTTTTATTTCCTTCACTGCACCAGAAGGCTGAACTTCATGAACTGTGATATCAATCGTACCACCTGAAAAAGAAAACAACATTAAAACAATTACATTTGGAAGAAAAAATACGTTCTGTAAACTTTCCTTTCATTTTAAAGAGTTAAATCAGATTCAAGCAAGACCACTTACAAAATTGAGAGAAGACCGTATAAGTTTGGTAAAGATCCATCAAGTTGTTCATGAAAAGAAGTCATTTTAATGTTAAGTATAGTTTTAGCTCTGGTTAGCCCTAAAAGTGACCGAATGAAACCATCTGAACAAAACAGAGAGGACTATATAAGGATGCTATAGACCATGTTTGGTGGAGATCCATCACCTGGTTTGTGAGAAGCCGTTAAAAGTGTTTTCTATTTGTTAGCTCTGCTGACTCCTCAAGTCCCGAGGACTTGAACAAAGAGGTGACTTTATAAAGATGACACAGACAAATTTGTTTAAGGTCAAACATTTTGTTTAATAGAAAAAGTCGTTTGACCAAGAGTCATCAAACCTCATATGATTGTTATTCAGCATGTGAAGTTGTGCTCTTAATGTTTCAATCGGGATCTCACACAGTAAGACCAGAGTTATGGCCCTTGACTAAGTCAAAAATATCCATAGAAAGGGCCTAAACGTTTGTGCATCTAAAAAGTATTTGCCCTCTAGGATTAAATGAAAGATTAAAGGAATATTATTCAACATGTGATGTGAAGTTGTACATCTTGGAATTTGTTTGAGTTTTCAACCAGCCAGACCAGAGTTATGACCCTTGACTTAGTCAAAAATATGTATAAAAGGACATATTTTTTGTCGCACTCGTCTTAAAACGTGTTTGACCTAGGGCCAGGAAACATGAAAGGAATATTGTTCAGCTTATTATGTTGTGCATCTGGAGTTTTTTGTTTGGTATTTCTGTCCATCAGAGTAGAGTTATGGCACTTGCTTAATACAAAAATAAGCATAAATGACATACAAGTTTGTGCCCCATGTATCTCAAAAAGTATTTGACTTAGAGTCATAAAACATTACGGGATTGTTATTTAGGATTTGAAGCTGTGCACCTGGTGTTCTGTTTGGAACTTCACTAAGCCAGACTAAATATGGTCATTTGCACATCAAGTGCTTAAATGTCCGTTGTGCATATAATATTATCTTTACATCTTTCACATAGAGTCATGAAACCATGTACAGTGTCAAGAGGTGATGCCACCTGTCCTATGTACATACATCTACATTTGTGTAGTTGTTTTCTTTTTTTAGCTCTAGCGGCCCCTAAAGTGGTCAAACGGATTTATTCAAACAAACTTGAAACAGGACTACATAAGGATGCTATAAACCAAGTTTGACAAAAAGTCGATTAAAGATCTTTTATCTGTTTTTAGTTGATTTATTTGAACAAACAGGAGAAATGATCACACAATGATGCGAGTGACCAAGAGGATCCATCAAATAGTTCATAAAAAGAAGTCGTTTAAAGGTGTTTCTAATTTTAACTCTGATAGCCCCTGAATCGGGACAAGCGTAATTATCTAAATAGTTTTGACAGATGACTACACAAGGATGCTGCAGACCTAAGTTTGATGAGAGTCTCCCACCTAACGAAGAGGCCAGTACTGGTTCTTCCCAGGAAAGATTTCTAAAAGATTTCCCTCTCTCTGTTCTGGAGATTCTTTTTGCTCTGTCCATCCAGTCAAATCGTGTCTGTACTGGCAGAGGATGAATTTGGCGCCCTGAGCGACTGCCTTTGCCAAGGGCGCTATGAATCCGTAAAAGTATTATATACAAAATGTACTACATAGATATGATAGAGGGAATTTATATGAACTTAATCACCACCACAATATACCAGACCAATTGAGCAAAGCGCCTAACACTGCAAACGAGCGCGCACACGCCGGAGCAAGTCCGCAAAGGATTAGAATCTCTTGATGGATGGCAGAGTTATAGACCGGACACGAAAGTATAGACGGACGGATTTGACTGACGGATTGACAGAAAACGCAATCCTGTAGAATGTAAGAGACTGATAAAAATACGCACATACAGATTTTGATTTGTTTCGAACTGTAACTTAAACATGAGAAACTTCATGTATGAATAGTTATTATAGATACATATTTTCATAATATTTCGTACATGTATTACGAATATGTATTCACGTTACTGCAATTATTAGAGAGCAATGTTTCATTGATCTAACTTGTTAAACTACATCTTAGCGGGCGACTTTCTGTAGATCATCTAAACTAAACTTTATTACCAGCCCTAGTTGAACAGAAAATAAATTAGAAAATTGATTTGGATAGAATTTGTCTCTAAATACACTGCCTGTAACGAAACACGTGCAACTTTGAGTTTTGTAACACTTCATACTATTGTTGTTAAATATACATCGTTATGGATACAATTAACCATATGAAATAAATACTGTTGTGGTGCTACATGTATATCCGTATACTTTGACTGATAAAGAAACAAGGACAAGGGTCTAACAGGAATATACACGTTTCAAGAAAGCAACTGCTCCACTGAAGCAAACGGTTGTAGTGTACGTATGGTAATGAACACTTACAGTTGATTAAAAGGTTAATCTTCACTAGATAATTAATGTTCCATCATAAGCTATACGTTACTTTCAACAATAATATTTTCTAAATATTAGCTCTACAACAGTTTTATGAGTATATTATACCTCCAGCGTCGAGAATCATGTATTTAGTTCCAGCTGGAAAAGAGGCAATGGATACCCCTGTGGTGTCAAGTCTTTTATCAACTGATAGATGACGACAGAAAATAGAAGCCGCTTCAGGTTCAAGGGCAATACTCAATTTGTTGGCAGCAATTCCTGCCTAAAAACAAATTCACGCTATATAAATACATGCAGAAAAGACCACACTCTATTGCAGCCGTTGATTTAACGAATCTAAATAGTTTAAAAATCCTAATAGAGTGTTACCGAGGAATGAGGAGATATCGTTTTAAGAAATTTCTTTTTAACCCCTGTGTTAACTATTTAAAACTTAACTGAACTATTTGAACAACTTTAGAAGAGATGCATGCTAACTTTAATCAACTTTCATTAAATGGTTTCAGACGAATAGACAACGCCGGACGCGGATGCCAACAGCACAGCACCTTGAGCACCTCGTGAACTAAAATATATAAAACTGGTTACGATGTAAATCTTAATCATTTCATTGCTATGTTAGTGCTGTTACTGAAGATCTCCAAAAATGGAATCGAATTTACAGTCCGGTCTAAAGAACAATACCATAGGTAAAACTATCACCTGTTCTCCAGCCTTTCTCATAAATTGCTTCGCAGAGTCTGTCCAAATTGCAGGAACAGTAATGACCCAGTGCACTTCATCCTTCTTTATCACTCCTGAAATCCTATGTTTTATCACTTTGTGCATATCGTCTACCAGGAACTTTATTGACATTGCAAAAACATCAATTGCTGGTAACGTACGCCCCATTTCATCTTCCAATATCATGCCAGAGTCAATTTTCTGTTAAACCAAATAGTTTGTGAATTAGATTATTTTAAAAGTTTCCGTAGACATAAAACTTTAAATAAAAACTGCAGTTTAGGACAGTTTTACTCATGGTTGTCTATATAACACAATTAAGACCTTGACGTTCCTGACATTAATTGGTCATTTTCACACAGCTAAGATGATAATTAATAATACCTTTAAGAATACTAATGCATATTAAACTAACTTTCACCTAACCTCTCCTAGTTGTTTATGTAGCTTCATTTTAAATTTCTTAAAGTAGTAGTAATTTTCATGTTCTTCTAACTCTATTAGTTCCTTGTATCTGTTCTCAGCATCAAAACCGAAAGCTTCCAGTGTCTTGCCATCAGGTTTTATTAGTACTACAGTCGGTGTCTTCTCTGTAGTGAGTGCGCCGCCCGAATACCAATGTTTCACAAATCCTTTTGTTGGTTCAGATTCGAATTCGTGTGAAAATAATATTGCCCAGCCAGAATATGTCGTCCCAAAGTCTATTGCGCCAACTAAAATGCCGCTCGCCTAGGAATATTCATAATTACATATATATTTATCACTCAGTTCTATATATAAAGTTAATAAAGGATATCCATTGCTTTATGTTTGATATCTTATAGCTCTCTTTCAGAAATAAAATCGGCCTACATGTGTACATATTTTAGATAATACACAATGCAAAAAGAACTGGAAATGTCTGCTGAGGCTGTTGTTTTAGTTTCTATAAAACTTTGTGTATAGTTATGTGCTACGTATCAGATATCTGTTTAACGTTCCTTATATAATTTTATACCCCAGTCACACATACGGCGCGGATAGCTACATCTAGCTACGGACAGAAACGTAGTAATCCGTATCGATCCGTACCTGAGCCGTACCACAGAGTAGTCATTCGTAATAATCCGTAACAAAACGCGGTCAAAACGTATTCAAAACTTATTCCAAACTTGCAAGTTTCTCCAACTTTTGAACATGCACAAAAGTTTGGGCGAACCGTAGCCATTTTCCCGTACTAAGACGTACTGCTCCGCAGTTATACACCCACAGACTAATCCTATCCGCACCGTACCTCAACGCACGGACATATCCGTATGTGTGACTGTAACTTTACAGAGGTCATTTTAAAGGAGAAAACATTCTATGACATGAATTAAATCACTCCCCATAAGAAAATCAATTTTCAAATGTCATACAAACTCATATATCATAGATCTATTAGAAATTGTTTTGAACATGTGTTAAAAACAAGGACAAATATCCAGCATGGGAAGGTTCTCATATTAGAACTATTATTCAAGGAAAAGTATATCCCAAACAGTGATTTGTCGTTTAATTATATCATTGTTCGGAGTTTAGAAGAGAAATAATTATATCAAGAGGTCGCAGCTAAACGACAAACAATGATTTTATTAGAGCAAATCACTGTTCGGAATATATTATTTCGATTCTAACACGGTATCAAAGAAAATTATATATCCACAAAATAGACATCCGCCATATAGATCTATTTGCCTCTTTTATGTGGGTTTCTTTCTCTGTGTACTGCTATGACGTTTGGTGCAATGACGTAATATTTGTGACGTACAGACAGTGAATTGTTACATAGTAACATACAGTATTCAGCCTTCTATGTCTCACAGGAAAACAAGTCTGGTCATGTTAGTATTAGCAATAGTATTAAAAGCCTTTCTTAATATATCAAGTGGTTATATTATTATATAAAGTGCATACTTCTTTATATAGAGTAATTACGTCATTATATAACAGTGCACACTTATATATATATAAAGTGATTTTGTCATCATATAAAGTGTAGAATAATATAACGATTTGATATAAAGAAGTGTTCATTTATTATAATGGCAAAACCACACGATATAAAGGATATCCACTTCAAATAAGGACAGAACCACACTATATAAAGAACAATTAACTTTATATTTATATATGACCACTCAATATAAAGTAAAAATCACTCTATATAAAGATGTATCTATATTTCTGCTTATAAGACAGCTAATGCTTTCCATACTATAGCGTAACACTGTGTGGTTGATTTTGTTTGAAAGACTTTTGAACGGAAGGAGACATCAAAGCAATTTGGGAAGATATAATTTCTGACATTTTCTATATATATATCTGTGATATAGTCTAAATAAAATTTTACATCAATATCTTTTTAGCTTTTAAAGAATAGTGTTATATTCGTAACTTTGTTAAATGTGTAGATAGAACCGCTATGTCGAAATCTTATTTTGTCATAATGAAATAATAATTTCGTTAAAACGAAATCTTCTTAGGTTATAATTCGTTGAAAGGAAATCTTATTTCGTAATAACGAATTTAGATATAGCTATATTCTTTAAAAAGAAACTTTTTTTTATTTAACTAAATTGCGTTTATTTTTTTTAAAGATTTCTTTTATTTGACTAAGTAACGGTTTTTGTTTGTTTCAGAAATATCAAACAGCTTAAGCAATTTAAACCAAACATTAGTTAGTTGTCCCCTTAAAAAAGAAATTCTAAGTACATAAAGGGTCATAATTTTTATCAAATCATGTCAGAGTTATGGTTCTTTGTCTAGTAGTAAAGTGGACATAAACCGAAAATTAAACCAACAAGTCCAAGTTTTCTAAATACAAAAAGGGTAATAATTCTGATAAAATGCGTGTGAGAGTTATGTTTCTAGGCTGACTTCTTACCTAATGATAATCAACAAGTGTAAAATGTTTCAAAGCTATAGCTGTAATAGATTTTGAGAAAACAAAAATCTTAACAAACGCCGACACGGACGCTGGCGATCTATTGACGACAATACCTTGATTTTTTTTCTTAAATCAGAAGAATGAAAACTTCATTGAGTATTTTCTTTAAGGGGCTCCGTAAATTATTACTTTATTTTTACGGCTATTTTTTAGTTCCCAAATATGTGTCAAGATTTAACCCAGTGTGAAGGTAAATACAACTTTATTAACATTTATTTCTTTTAGTGTTAATTAACCGTATTCACCATTTTCTAAGCGCTTATACACTGTACATAGTCCCCAGGAAGTTAATAATCCCCAGGAAGTAAATTAAACAGCACAGGTGTACTTTAGGTCAGATGGAAGTTACTAACTATGCTTCTGATTGGTTGAAAAAAGTATATGGTATTCCGCGATGTTTATTTACCATGTAAAGTGATCTCCCATTGGTGTAAAATATGTTGGATATGTTTGAAAACATAAAATAAAACTGTAATCCATGATTACTGGCTAAAATAATATGGAATGATGCATTTCGTGTGAGAAATATGCATGTTTAATAAGTAGAGCATTTTCACGAAACATAAAAAAATATCACTTCCGGACTATGTACTCCAGTCCCTAGGGCTGTTCCGTGTGCAAAAAAGGTCCAGAACTAATTTATACATCAAATGTGTAGTGGAATATCTCAGCTTTCAGAAAATCTTGGGTGCATTTTCCGCATCATGGTATGTTTTTAAGAAATCCAAGATGGCCGCCAAAATTTTTGAAATACACTAATTTTCACTTTAAGGTCCTTATCTTATAGAAATACGAATGGATGTTTATCCTGATGTACTAAAACAATAGAGAACACATTTTGTCACTGATTTAAACCCATTTTTGTCAGTTCTGGAGACATATATCGAAAAAAGGAAAGAAAGAAAAATATCGTGAAAATTTCACGAAAAAATAGCAAAAAAAAACAACAAACAAACAAGAGCTGTCGGAGGACAGCAACGCTCGACTATTAAACAGCCTTGTCAATTGAATGAATACAAAAGTTGAAAAAGTGCGTGAAGTTTCAATCCTTCCCCATAAGTGGATACTGAAATACCAGCTTACATACAAAATCTTAACCAAGATTTTCTAAGTCGAAAAAGGGGCATAATTTTGTTAAAAAAGCAAAATAGAGTTATGGAACCTGTGCAATATAGGTCAATTTATCACAGTGAATAAGTGTGTAAAGTTTCAATCCATTCCCATAAGTGGTTACTGAGATACCAGCTTACATACAAAACCTTAACCAAGAATTTCTAAGTCGAAAAAGGGGCATAATTTTGTAAAAAAGCAAAACAGAGTTATGGAAACTGTGCAGTGTAGGTCAGTTTATCACAGTGAATAAGTGTGTGAAGTTTTAATCCATTCCCACAAGTGGTTACTGAGATACCAGCTTACATACAAAACCTTAACCAAATCGGGACGCCGACGCCGAAGCCGGGTGAGTCCAATAACTCTACTATTCTTTGAATAGTCGAGCTAAAATTGGATATTGTTGTAAATTTTCATTTGTCTTTTTAAAAGTTTCAATGATAGTGACCAATGTTAGTATTTTTTTAAATTCGACAATATTTTTCATTACCTTTATACCATTTGTCTTGTATAATGACACCTCATTGTTAGCCTATGGCTAAAATAAGTGGGTGAGGTAAATTGAAGTTTTGCTAGGAATACACTTACCGAAATGTATGAAATTTCCATGATGGTTTTTCTTTCCTTAGAATTGTAAACACGGTGTTTACGAGGTTTTTATTGTAATTTACAAATGTGGAGATAAAAATCCTATATTTTGTAAAAAATAATTGGTCAGTTGTCATTGTTGCCATGGTAACAACAGTTAGATAACGAACATGCCATTATAACTGTTCAGGTGAGTTTGTTTTCATGAGAAAGTTAAGAACAATTTATATAATATTGTTTAAATGACAAAAGATCGAAAAACTGTTAGATTCATGGTAGCGAGAATGCGAAAGCTCATTCAGAAGTTTATAGGCAGTCGGGCAACTAAATTTCGGACAACATTTAAATGTATGTTGATAGTTCATGGACACTAATGTCATGTTTACTATCCCCTTACATAGCACTTTGCTGAAATGATCTGATTAAAGTCATAGCTGCCATATTAAACTATAAAAACTACAGTGCTGCATAAATAGTTTTGGGGTTTATGTTTTATATGTCTTTTTAGCAGAAGTATATAATGCAAATGTTATAATGTTTTAAAAAGTATACCCTAAAACATTACTTCTATACTTTCATACCAACAGTGTAAGAATAATTATAAAACGGCCTAAATATTAAAGATTGCTTAAAATTCAGTAATAAAATCGATTTGAGGTAGGCCTATCCTTTAAATGATTTTTGAGACGCACACAAGTTCAGAATTTCTATTTTCAATTTATTGCATTCATCTGGCGTTTAAAACATTTATTATGCATATAAATGTCAACACATAATCACGGTGTATTACACCAATTATTTGACAATATATACGTACTTCCATGTACATGACTATCATGTACAATACAATACCAGTTGTGTACATCAAAACATTACATATTTAAAGTACAAACATTGTTCACAGACTTGCATGAATACTGCTACAAATTTTTTTGGCATTAGAGTAAGTGCTTTCAAAACCAAAAAATGTTTTTGATGCCAATTCGTGGGTGCGGGTTACAGTTTTTATACAGGTAAAAGTTTTGTATAGTGACTAGTGATGTACAATGCCATTCATTCAGTATATTTCACATAAATTCTAATTTACTGTACGGATAATATACGTTTCTTTGTGTATTAACATCTAGTCTATCGAGCCCGAAGGTCGAGGTCACAAACATCTGCCAAGGGCCTCTGCAGACGTTAATACACAAAACAAAAGTATATTGTCGCTATTCTTGCATTAAAAAAACATTACACGACGACTAAATGCATTGTTTTTGTATGTGATGATTTTACGACTCCGGTACATTTTTTAACCCTTACCCTGCTAAATTTTTATAATGGACTGGTCCGTCATTCAATCTGGACAATACCATTTATTATTTGAAGGGGTGTTAACTCAAAATTTACTGACTGAATAGCGAACAGTGCAGACCATGATCAGACTGCACGGATGTGCAGGCTGATCTTGGTCTGCACTGGTCGCAAAAGCATAATCACTTGCCCCCAGCAGGCTAAGGGTTAATTACCATTCTGTTGTTCTTGGAAACGGTAAACATGTTTCAAATATTCATAACCAGGGCCCAGAAACACTTTCAAAAGCTTGTAATGAAGGTTTTTATCCATTTTTTTTCATTTTGTCATTATTACAAACATAAACTTACCCATATTTTTACATATCACTTAAAAATTTGGTAAACAGGAACACAATTTCAAAAATAATAACTTTATATTCGAATTATTTTGAGTAAGGATACATTTAGAAATGAATCGACTCCGACTTCTAAAAGGGGGTGTAACAAGGGTGGAGCGAGAACGTACATTTTTGGTGGTAGTGCGTTTGGTTTTGGTTACTGATACAGCAAAATATACTATGGATTAGATTGGGTCTTTTATGCTACAAGAAGAGAATATTATGGAAGAATCAAGACGCAGATACCAGATGTCAATCTGCGCAGAAATACATATACACATCCGTGACAAAGCATTTCAATCAAAGCACTGAGAGTACTGATGGGGCGGTGCATTTCAGCTGTTTTTGTAACATTCTTAGATGAAAGTCAAATATTGAGATAGGAACCTGTGGTTTGCGCAAGAGACTTCGTCTGACTGACGATGACACTCATGCCAAATATAAGATAGATTGCATGATAAAATGTGAAACACCATTTTTATCAATTATATTCAAAAAGTTTAATAAATTCAACGTGGATAGTCACAAATGTAAGATGAATTCATTTTATCACATGTTAGCCTTTCTTGTCGAAACACCAAATATTCGACTTTCTTCTGCTATATAAACAAGTCTATTTGACTGACGTCGCCTATACTATAAATCACGTCAATGTCAAAGCTTTATTACAATAGTGTAGTATCGTTTTTATTTAATGGCTGTATTACACTCCTGCAACGTCAAATATGTAATAAATCGAGAATATTAGGTTACTGTCATATCAATTTAAATTTATTAAGCGAGTCAGAGAAAATATAAACAAGAGGGCCATGAAGGCCCTGTATCGCTCCCCTGAGCTACTAACCTAAAGATTATCAAAATTAACATTCTGACCAAGTTTCATTAAGATATGGTCATAAATGTGGTCTCTAAAGTGTAAACTAGCTATTCCTTTGATTTGACCCGGTGACCCAGTTTTTGACCCGACATGATCCAAGTTCGAGCTTGACCTAAAGATCACCAAGATTAACATTCCGACCAAGTTTCATGAAGATACAGCCATAAATGTGGCCTCAATAAGCGTTTCCTTTGATTTGACCTAGTGACCGAGTTTTTTACCCCACCTCACCCAAATTTGCATTTGACGTAAAGAATATCAAAATTAATATTCTGACTAAGTTTCATTAAGATATGGTCATAAATGTGGTCTCTAAAGTGTAAACTAGCTATTCCTTTGATCTGACCCGGTGACCCAGTTTTTGACCCGACATGATCCAAGTTCGAGCTTGACCTAAAGATCACCAAGATTAACATTCCGACCAAGTTTCATGAAGATACAGCCATAAATGTGGCCTCAATAAGCGTTTCCTTTGATTTGACCTAGTGACCGAGTTTTTTACCCCACCTCACCCAAATTTGCATTTGACGTAAAGAATATCAAAATTAATATTCTGACTAAGTTTCATTAAGATATTTTCATAAATGTGGCCTCTTTAGTGTAAATTAGCTTTTCGTTTGATTTGACCTGGTGATCTAGTTTTTTTTATTCTAGATGACCTAGATACAAACTGGACCTTACGATCTTTAAGATCAACATTCTGACCAAGTTTCATGAAGATATAGTCATAGATGTGGCCTCTACAGTGTTAACAAGCTTTTCCTTTAATTTGAACTGGTGACCTAGTTTTGACCCAAGATAACCTGATATCAAACTCGTCAAAGACTTTATTGAGGGTAACATACTGGCCAAGTTCCATTAAGATTGGGCCCAAATTGTGACCTCTGGAGTGTAAACAAGCTTTTCCTTTAATTTGAACTGGTAACCTAGATTTTGACCCCAGATGACCCAATGTCAAACTTTTCTAAGATTTTATTGAGGGTTCCATTCTGACCAAGTTTCATTAAGATTGGGCCAAACATTTGACCTCTAGAGTGTTTACAAGCTTTCCCTTTGATTTGACCTGGTGACCTAGTTTTAGAGCTAAGATGACCCAATCGAGAACTCATCAAAAGTTTTATTAAGGCTAACATTCTGACTAAGTTTCATTGAGACTTGCTCAAAAGTGTGAAAATTTCTGCGTGATAACTGTTCAGATTGGGAAAAAATGCCATTTAATTATGGAAAGAAGTTGTTAGTGTAAAATAACTTATGGTGTCCTAAAAGTTGAGGGCATCTACAGCGCTATTTAAATCATATCACATTTAAAACAGTTATTCATTTTCAAAAGATATTTGAATAACGAAACATGAATATCGTTAGCATTTCGAAACTTTTTTGATTTTTTAGTATCTAAAAATGAACGAAATTATTAAGTATTAAAAATTCTAATCCCATACACAAACAATGTAAAATTATTTTTTTGCCCACCACCAGATAAACAGGTGTTGATGCGTGACGTCAGGGTGATCTATCCTATTTGATAAGGAAAGACTGTGGCTACAAACAAAAGTTGATTTCTTTCTTAATTAAGATTTAATTCGACATGGAAAAGGTTGTGAAACCAAAAATCGGTCAAGTGGTTTACGGAATACCTACCGGTAAGTTATTATCGATTCTGAAAATGGCAAATCGACAGGATACAGTTAATTGGAGTGGTATTTGTTGCACAAACAATTTGTTTTTCATTGTACACTAATAGAATGAGGTCCAATTGATTGGATACCAACTTGTAAAAATGTGCGTTTTGTAATTATTAAACCGAATGCGACTGGAGCCGTACACCTGTTGACTTTCAAAGAACAACTACCTTTGACGATGTAATTTAATGCTCGTTCATGATCATCATCAAATACATTCGACTACCCAGGTGTGGCAAATTCAATTGTCCGTATTGCCCAGGTTGTCCCAAAGCTTGTACGGACAAGTCTAATTTGACTAGAATTTACTAAATAACTACTATACGGACAAGTACAAAATAGCAACTGACAAAAAGGACAAACAAGTCAAAATCAGATTTTGCCACCCCTGCTACCTTGCATAAAAATCTGAAGATTAATACGTCAAACCGTTACAGTGTACGAAATTCAGATTTGAATCAACTAGCCCGTTCGAGCTACCCGATTGGAAATTTTCCAAGCCCAACACCAATTTCACTAGCCCGAACTTTAATACCTTAAAATACATAATTTTTGCACCATATAACATTTTGTTTTACAGACATCTCTATGCATGTTTGAAGTAATAAAAAAGACATACAGTACATGTTTGCCATGTTTTTGAAAAATTTTAACTCTAAATACTCCAGTCCAGATCAGCATCGTCAGAGTCCAAAAGCATTGGACATGACACTCCTTGCCAAAACAAAATCTAAACTGTTACGCCCGATTTTTTAGGATCCGCACTCGCCAATTACTGCAACTCGGACTGTTGACAATTTGCAAGATGAAATAACGAGTGCTGAATACACATTTACACACACGCTGATAGCATAATTTAAGCTCCGCCTACTGCAGGTACTTGTGAGATTTTTGCGAGAAGTATGAAAGCTAATCAAATTATCCGTTACGCTAGAGGTGATTGTATTCAGCCAATTAGCGCTGCGGTTACGTCTTTGACACTGTGTTTGATTGTCAACACGTGAGAGTGCAAAACCAACAATAATTCCATAAGCGTTTCTCAGTCTGGATGCAGTACTCGTTTAATTAGCATGATTTTTTAAACAAATTAGGAAAATTCGGTAGCCAGGTCGGGCTTGTACCTGCGGCAAATCGGTAGCCCGAGCTGAAATTTGGTAGCCACGGGCTGTCAGACTACCGCGAATTTCGAACACTGCCATTATCTATCTATAGATAAATTATTGAATAGAGCCTTTGAAATAAATCAAAAATATTATAAAATAAGAGTAGTCCAAAATATTAGATGTGTACATGCTCATTTTACCTTTAACATTCATTATTTTATATTTCATTTTTAATCTGCATCGGCAATGTTGCACACCATGTTACACAGCGATACATACAGTTGAAAAAAAAACAACTCTATATTTATACATGAAAAGTAACTTTTATTCTGTAATTATTCACATATGCAGTTGAAAAAAGGATTATTTTCGGTGTAAGTAGTGTTCTTTCACTTCGGATTGGGTTATGTTGTTCGTAATTTGAAGAATAAAGGCAACATGATGTGTGTTCACTTCTGGCTACATGTTATAAATGGCGATCCGATAAGACCGGACATAACCGATAGACGTCAAAATGTTAAAGGAAGTGTCTAGGGGTACGGATCCGTACTACTAGACAAGCCTGTTAGGAGTTTTCTAGGGGTACGGACCTCCTTTTTCTAGATATGTAGGGTTATTTATATCTTAAATTTTGTTGAAAATGAAATAAAAAATAAGACTTAACCAGTGTTCACTTAAAACTTGGATCTAAATGGTTTACAGATACCAGCATTCACCCGATGTTTACCTTCTGTTTCAAAACCTAAATAACCGAGGAACTCCAAAAGAATACACTGTTCCGTGCCGATAAGTTTGTTGTAAAATAAACTGTTGATAACAGATAAATGAGTGCTTGTAACCCTTTAATGAATTCTATTTGAAATTCAGCAGAAAAAAATAAATTAAGCATAATAATATGCACCTATTTATTTTGTTATTTAACAAGATATAATGATAATCGGCACGGAACTGATTGTATAATAATCAATTAACCGACATTAAGTAAAAGAAACTGTTTGTGAAAACGTCCACGGCTACCAAATGTGTGGAAAACATAAATACCCTAGGGGTTAATTATCATAAAAATAGTTTTTCCCCAAGATATTTAACTTTTTTTGTTTGTTTAATCTTTATATATATATATATATATTTTTTTTTTGCCAGTTCGAATCATTATGATTTATTCGGTGTTCCTCGGTTATTTACGTTTCGAAAGAAAATGTAACAAATCGGGTGATCGTTGTTAACAGTAAACCATTTAGATCCAAGTTAAAGGTGAATTCTGATGAATTCTTATAATATTTTGTTATTTCATTTTTAACAAAATTTGAAATGTAAATGACCCTTAATCTCTAGTAAATTGGAGGTCCGTACCCCTAGAAAACCCCTAACAGGCTTGTCTGGAGGTACGGATCCGTACCCCTAGACACTTCCAATGTTAAATTATGTTATGTCAGGTCTTATTGATAGACTAAAAATATGAGCTGATAAACAAACGCTAACCTTGTTTAGCTTTTTGCCCGACCTCTCTGTTCTGCTTAACATTCTTGAATAATTTTGATTTGCTGCCATGCAAAATTTTGTCCGAAGTTCAGTTGTTTACCGAATTACCCATCTTCACCAAGCAAACAAACGACGTGACTTATACACACGCCATTACGCCGCTTGACAGAACAAATAGGCAACCCGTATCCTCGATGATTTAATTCAATAACACTGCATTCCAGATGCAATATCTTCCTAATTTGAATTGCAGAAAGCTAAAATCCTGAACAAATGCTAACATGAGTCACTTTCCGTTTCCTCAAGCGTTTCCGTTATAAAAAACTTTTATGTAGTAATTGCAAATACGGTATGCATACACTATACATTTGTACCATGGTCTCACGAACCTAATAAAAGTCCAGTTTATAATAATAATCGCGTAGATATGTTTTTTTGCAGTTATTGGAAAGAACAAGATGGCGTCGTTTTAAGAAAAAAATTAAAAAAGTAGTCCGCCCGGCTACAAGTCACTGACTTGTATATATTTTTAGAACCAAGTGGGGTTTTCCCTCATGACGTCAGAGTGTAAAAATAGTCTGGTTTACCGGCCCCTCCTTCACTGTCGTATTAAAATACATAGTGCGACGGGAACCAGACAAGTCTAAAATAACCGCAATATAGGTCATATTCATCCGCTTTGTTTTAGGTGCTCTTCTTTATGAGAGGATGTAGAAAGTGGATGCGCTTTGCCGTTTTGCACTAAGAAGTGACGGGCTTTCATTTTTCCGTCTTAATTCCATTGGAGGCGGAGCTTACGCACCGCCCCAAAAATAAAAATCATGTATTAACAACACGTGAATTGCCTTGTTTGCACACGATTTTTCTCCCGTTAATACATGGGCGGATCAAGTAAAAAAAAAGTATTTTTTATGCAAGCATCACAAATTAAACATGTATTAAAACTCACAACACATCTGTATTATTGAGCCACCAGTAACATATATAATATAGAATCTCACGTACTTGTTTAACGAAGTTGCAATGGTATAAGGTTATCACAATCAGTTGGGAATATCAACTTATCACAGTGTCATATTAGACCTTTCTAACTTAAACGGACTTCGTAAACGGAATGCGTACTATGGAAATAATTGGGGGTTTATAATTGACGTTTTTAAATTTATTTGATGACATGATTCCGAAATTACGGTGGTATGTTTAGGACATGCAATTATTTTTTTAGGATTAAATTATCTTGAGCGATCAACATCATATCTCGTGCGCACGACATCTTATCTTGAGCGATCAACATCTTATCTCGTGCGCACGACATTTTATCTTGAGCGATCAACATCTTATCTCGAGCGATCAACATATTATCTTGAGCGATCAACATATTATATCGAGCGATCAACATCTTATCTCGAGTGATCAACATCTTATTTCGTGCGCACGACATCTTATCTTGAGCGATCAACCTCTTATCTCGAGCGATCAACATATTATCTTCAGCGATCGACATATTATCTTGAGCGATCAACATCTTATATCGAGCGATCAACATATTATCTTGAGCGATCAACATCTTATACATCGCTCAAGATAATATGTTGATCGCTCGAGATAAGATGTTGATCGCTCAAGATAAAATGTCATGAAATGTTACCAATGTATACACAGCAGTCTTCACAAAAAACTTTTCAAAGTACTAGTAATAGTGCAAATGGTAGGCAATATAATGCCTCCTTAAGGAGGTAACCGGTCTACGCCTGTAAACAAAGGTTTTTATATATCAAAATGTTCGTAAGGAACTGTAGATTATAGAACTGCTTGATGCAGTTGCAATTTCTGTGGTAGATTACCGATATTCAAGATGGCGTCCAAGATGGCCGCCAAAATAGATTGGTTTACATTTATTTACTTTTCCGTGTAAAATAATAGCATACATTATGTTATGAAGCTGAAACGGACTGGATAGTAAGATATAAATAAGATAAATGCAGTAATATAGTGAAAAGAAACAAATAATACTATAATTAAGAGATCTCAGCCCAAAAACAGACAGAAATAGTACATTTATAAGGGTTTCCAAAAGGTTTTGTTCTATATAAATTCAATATTGCATACATACATTAACTACAGATGGTCACTTTAAATAATACTTCTTTAACATTTTTGATTTATGGTACAAAACATACATTTACTCTCCCAGCTGGTTATTTATCCGTGTATTTGACATAGTTAATTCCCCTGTTACAATTTTTGCCATGAAAAAATCTGAGAAAGAAAACAACTATAAAGTATTACGCGCATAAATAATTTCTTGTAAGGACAATCTTCTTTTAAGAGGAATGTGCATAATTGAGCCGTGCCATGAGAAAACCAACATAGTGGGTTTGCGACCAGCATGGATCCAGAACTGCCTGCGCATCCGCGCAGTCTGGTCAGGATCCATGCTGTTCGCTTTCAAAGCCTATTGCAGTTAGAGAAACTGTTAGCAAACAGCATGGATCTGGTCTGGATCCATGCTGGCCGCAAACCCACTATGTAGGTTTTCCCATGGCACGGCTCATATGTAGATTTTGAAATGAATTAAAGAGCCATACCTTGTTCATACAAAAGTTGTGGCATGAACAAAAACAAGAACACCACCATTTTCAGACAATTAAAGGTATGGCATTCTTCGTACGAAGTACAAATAAAAGTCATATGTAACTCATACATGTATAACTCTAGAAACTAGTACATTTATACAGAAACATTGTTGTAAAAATCCAAACAGTCTAGGAGGGCTTGATACCATTTTTTATGTATTTGTCAGTGAGTAACTCGATCCGTAGTAGCTTTTGATCACTTTTTTCTTTGGAACTGAAAACCCAAATTGCCTAAAATGTCTAAAGGTACGTCTAAGGATAACTTTTAAAATCTAAGAATAACTCAGGTAATTTGCTCAAGATGTGAGTGTCACGGCTTCCTATGTATCTCTCAGATATCAGGACAAACGTGTTGAGGACATCAGCTATGATCGGTTTTACTTCTACTTTAAGCAGTTTTTCTGTTTGTCTTAAGAAATCTCTGGATGAAGCATAAATGCTTTGTTCTTTGGAAGAGTTGTGTTCATGGATAGTATTGCAGATAATAATAAACTGTCATAGGTACATCTGCAGTATGCAATAATACATTAATGTGAGACATTTCTTTGTAAATGCATGACAAGCTGGAGTACTTTTCTCATCTGTTTTATACAGCAGTAGTCTTAGTTGATACTGTTTCCCTTTTCCATCCATGGCATCACATTTAGTATTCAGTTTCAGTGTGTGTCAGATAAACATGCTTTGCCTTCCATTTTCTATTCTTTTAGTGATGCTGCATTTGTCAGGAGGTCTGCTGTTTTATTTCCAAGTATATAGGCATTTTCTGGTGTTCACACAATTCCAACGTGGCAAACTGTCTTGGAGTTCTTGATTGCACATTTTGATATCTTGTATTGTTGTATAGTAGTTGTGTGTCTCCCAACTAAGTTGAAGTATACCATTAGCTGAATATATCACAGAAACTTTATCCAAGCTGTTTCCATATATACAACTCATCTTTTCAAAGAAACGCAGAAGTGAGAATAGCTTACAGTTCTCCAAAAAAGCGGTAAATAATAGTCACCATTATTGATAGCAGTTTTCACTATGATGTCAAGTCGTCCTGGACTGGCATGCTTGCGATGAGCCAGCACTACATATTCTTTCCAATATTGCAGGATGTCCACCATCTCTAAAATTCCTAATTTTGCTAAAATCTCTAGAAAAATTATCTAAGGGAATTCTTAAAATGCCCTATTTTTCCCCTAAGTTCCTGCTTTTTGATATAAATTGGAATTTGGGAAGTTTTTTATGGTAAATATGTTTTAATGTAGTTTTGTAGGTCTTGTTATTCAGTGCAACAGTTTTATCCAATTTATAGACAACTGACCAGTAGTTCCATGGGTTCAGTGCATGTTGTTGTCTGTAACTATATGATAGAAACATGGAAAACGTGAATTCTGAATTAGGTTTATATTTTAGTAAAAGTTCTTAATTTTAGCCAGAAAATATCCAGGAAATCATAATAAAATCCTAATTTTAGCCCTAATTTTGGTTTAAAATTGCCCTTATGTCCTAATTTTATGTCAGAATGTGCCAGACAGCCTGAATATTGAGATATCCATCGGTAAGGCTGCAGTTAAAAGTTTTCTATGATGGTCACTTTGGAGAAAGAATCTTCATGTACAACTTCTTCTTGGTTACAATTGCTTCCTTCTTGTCATTTACTTATGCAAGAACACTCCACACTCCTTATGCCTCCATCTTAACAGGAGATTAATATTATGAATTGTTTTTACAATTTTTTACCACCAACTTTCCATAAGCTTGCAGGATGCTTCCTTAGATGAAGAATTCTACATGCCAAGCGAGATTTCGAACCTACACTGGTGATTGTTTGTGGTGGTGGGATGGGGATGGGTGTATGTGTGTGTCTGTGGGGGGGGGGGGGGGGGGGTAGGGGAGGTAAGTGATTTGAAGTCGACAACATTAACCAATCGACTAAGGAAGTTCTTATTCCAAATTACATGTCTTCTTTATTTTAATGTCTCAATTTCTGTACTGTATCTTCTTTTTTCTCTTTTTGCTGACAGATCTTAATTTGTTTTGACAAGTTGAATTCCTTCTGCAGGTGTTTAAAATCAGGCCAGGGTGCAGTTCGCAGTTCATATATTTTTACGTTCAACAGGGTATGTTTCAAGACAGAAATTAAACATAACTTCTACATGGTCTTGATTGTTTCTTGGTGATATTTATATCTACAATGTCCAATCATGTGACCTTGAAGTACAAAACTGACTTGACCAAACCAAGTATGCAACGAAGAGAATTATAATTTTCAAAGGTGCTTAGCGGCAGCTGTAAAAAGTCTCCCCACACTGTTATATTTTCTGTTCAGTTTTAATCAAAGAGTCCATTTAAAGATTATGTATGATAGAGATCCGCTTTAGTTAGATGTGTCAGGCGTGTTGCACATTTCATTTTCTCATTAGAAAACTCAGTCACATGTTTTATTATTTTGCTTTGTTCTATGCTTTCATAAGATCTTCTTATCGAATCTATTAATGAAGCAATAGTAACAGATTAAATATAGATACCAACTTCAATATTGTGTCATGTAAATGTTTTTACATATATATTAGTTATAAACACATATTCATAATGGTTAGAGACAGACGACTGAGTAAAGATAGAACTGTAAACTGTTGAATGTAATAGTTTAGTCTATCATCTTTAACAGGTTATCTCCCGGTATCTGTCGGTTTGTCTTCGAAGTCTTGAAACAAAAATATTATTCAATTTGGCAGCCATTATGAACACCATTTTAGGTATTAATAATGTTCCATAAAAAGAACCCTTTTATCATCCTCTTGACAACATACCATACATTTTAGTGCATTTCAATAAGATATATACAATTTATATACAATTTAGTACTCCTGTATATCCACAAGGCTCCATATACAGAAATTTAACAATTTTCGGCGGCCATTTTGGATGCCATTTTGAATATCAGTTATATACCACACATGATGCAATTGCATCATGCAGTTCTGTAATCTAGAGAGTGAAATGTGTAAATACATTTCCAAAGGACAGTATTGATTATTTGGTAAAGGAATTATTACTAGTGTGTCTACGAAGTCTTGAAACAAAAATCTTACTCAATTTGGCAGCCATCTTGAACGCCATTTTGGATATTAGTAATGTTCCATAAAACAACCCTTTTATCATCCTCTTGACAACATAACACACATTTTAGTGTATTTCAATAAGATATATACAATTTAGCACCCCTGTATATCCGTAAGTCTCCATATACAGAAATTTAACAATTTTCGGCGGCCATTTTGGACGCCATCTTGAATATCAGTAATCTACCACACATGATGCAACTGCATCATGCAGTTCTGTAATCTAGAGACCCTAACAAACATTTTGGTATATAGAAACCTTTGTTTACTGAGATAGACCGGTACCTTGTCAGATATGCTTAGGTATTTGCAGCAGTATAGCCAGCCGGACTACCAACATAGCAGAAATTACTAGCCCCAAAGGAATTTTGGTAGTCCGAACAGTAAATTATTAAAGGTGTATTTTTTATTTGTTTGGTGTCATTTTTAAATTCTGTGTGATATTGTTTGATATTGCTTATTGCATTTTTATCATACATATGCAAATATATGAACATAACTGCAAAACAAGCTTCTTTTCTTTTTATTTTGGTTCATTATACATTTTATTCACAAGAGAACATTTCAAGTATCGAGTTGATATAATCCTCACTCATGTCACACTCTGACTCATCTGATGGTAAGAGTTTTATTCATGAAATGTTATTACTTACCCATGATATTTGATTAAACATACATTTGTAAGTTTGTTTTTTTTATCTGACCCCTTTTATATATAATTAGATAGATGTGTATATTTTAGTAGAAACATTTGTTTACTTTACTTTTCTATTTTAGTAAAGGTCACGCTAGGTTAAACAGACTGGTTTTCCTTCTGCTTCTCGCTATGGATAATTCAGCGCAAGGAACGCTTAACCAGTCTATTTCCACTGGTGCACGTAATATCTACACTCGTCAAATACGGTGCGCCAGTAGAAAACTCACGCTATGGATTTTTTTTGGTAATTTTATACGTATTCTCTCGATTTTTTTACTAGCCTCTCGGACTAGTAACCTAGAGACAAATACTAGTCCGATCTAGGTTTTTACTAGCCTCGGGCTTCGGACTAGTGGCCAAATTCGAAGACTGTGTCACAGGTATGTTAAGTATGTGAAATGCACATATGTCATTGCGGAAACACCTACTGTTTGACAAGTAAGTTAATATATCTTATTGTTACAGTAATCGTTAAGTTGACATCAGTTTGTTTCTAAGATTGTATAAGTGTGTATCTTTGATAAAATGATAACATAACATGTGTAGTGTATGTTACATATTTACTGCACTATAATTTATATCTTATGGTAACGTATTTAAAATCACTGTTTGGAAAAATACATAACCTGCACACCAGCAAACTCAGGCAAAAGACTTCTTATGTACAGGGCTTAAAAATGTATGCATTCTATAGGGTGGGGCAGTGTCAGTTTGATCATAAAGCTCTATAATGGGCGCTAAAGAGCCAGTTTCCAGAGACACTCTAGTTTGTCTGTGGCTAATAAAAGCTATTTCGTTGGTTGGATGGTATTCTGGAGAGGGAATGGTTGCTGGGACACGAAAATGCAGATAAGTTTTATAATTTTCGTTGTTGTCATGCATAACAATGTTTATTTTGGAACAAGGAAAACACTTGTTGTTTAACGTTGCATAACTATTCATTCAAAACCTCCAGCTCTGTGCACATGTATGATTATTAACGACTAGACAATTATCATGTAGCCAAGACATAATTTACTGTTATTGAAGATGATCAAAAATGCTGGCAATGATAATAATGATGATTAATATACCGAATTAATGGGGACTACACTCCTTGTTCAGTTCCGTGGCAGTTTATCCACTTTTGACAAGTAATTGGGGAGTTCAGTTAGTCTAATTTATTATAGTTTGCAGCGCCTTTTAATACCTGTTTACGCATTTTAGCTCGACTATTCTTGCTCGACTATTCAAAAAATAGTCTAGCTATTCTGCTCATTCCGGAGTCGTCGCCGGCGAAGGCGTCGGCGTCACGCCTTGGTTAAAGTTTTGCATGCTAGTACATATGGCTATTATTTAAAGGCATACAGCTTTGAGACTTTTTTATCATTTTTCTAGGCCAATCACCAACTTCACTGGGTCAAGTCCCATAATTCTGACATGTACGAGTGTCCCAGAAAATCTCGAACTTTTTTTTATTATTTCTAAAATAAGCGACGCATAAAATAATTATTTTAACTGATGATATTTCAATGTATACTAGACAGGACTATATAGTTTAAAATTAAATAGCTCTCATATTATTTAAGTATTCTTTAAATAATGGACGGCAGTCAGTGGTAGTCGGCGCAAGCTTAGTTTTACTATTACAAAAAGAAGCGGCTTCCATTTAAAATCATGTAACTTACCCGATATACATCTCAGCGGATTAAAATTTATATCGACGTTAATTGCAACGTGTGGCATGTTATTATGTTGCGTTTCAAGTCTTTGATATCACTTGCTTTAAAATAGTGATGTAATTTTGAAAGTAGCGGTCGCACGCACTTTTAGAAATTGCGACGTCAGATAAGTTCACGGAAGTATTAATAAAATATTGTGTAGGTCGTGGTGCGACTCCTTCACAAACAAAACGGGAAGTGGAAAATTCTGAAAGTCGGTCAAATGTAAGCAGGACTGTTGTCTTTACGTGGTGCAAACGTTGTAAAGAAGGTTTGGCTAGTGATTCAAAGAGAGGGTGACAAAGTGCTTTTAATATTTTCTCGTATTTTGGCCAAATTTCGCCCACTTTTTGATGTATAAAATTCTGGTTTAATATTTATATGCAAAACTAATGCAGATATTGAATTGAAACTTCACATGGGTCTTCAGGTGATAGCATCGAGTCCCATAACTCTGACATGCATTTTGGCCAAATGGTGCCCGCTTCTGGAAAATCCTGGTAGAAGTTTTGTGTGCAAGTACATATGGCTATCATTTAAGGGCATACAGTTTTGAAGCTTTTTTTCTTTTTCTAGGTCAATTACCAACCTCACTTGGTCAAGCCCCATAACTCTGATATGTATTTTGGCCATATGTAAGTCGATATCATACCAGTTTATCATTAACGTTATCAGTCAAGTGTCAATAACACTATCCGTAAAATAGTAACGTTTGTTATGTATGTTGATTTATTTGACCTTTAATTGCGTGACTTATTCATTGCACCCCGAGATTTTTAAATTTCTTAAATTTATCACCTATCGTGAATTTGAATGAAACTCTTTCATGTTATTGTTTTATAACATATTTAAGTATCGTATAGTTTTAACGATCTGTTGATTATATTGAAGAAATGACAAATCAAAGACAACTGATATGATTAATTACACAATGTCAATACGTCAAAAGATGTAAGATACGACTTGTTAGTACGCATACACATTTAATGTAATAAAACAATAGTGAATAAGACTATGTCGTTAAGAATTTACAACAGAATTGGCCAGTTTATTTCGAAAGTTCTATTTGGAAATAAACAATAACTCCTTCTACTTCTATGTAGACAACATCAACTATATTATTTGGAAATTCATATTTTGTCATTAATATTTGTATGACTTGGTCACCGGTTCCCAGGGTCTGCTATGGATAATGTGAGGTGTTGCACATTCCATTACCTCTCATGAACAGACTTGAAGTTTTGTGCGTAAGTATATATGGCTTTCATTTAAATGCATATTACTTTGAAACTATTTTCTTTCTTTTTCTATGTCAATTACCAACCTGACTGGGTCAAGTCCCATAACTCTGACATGTATTTTGGCCAAATTATGCCCCCTTTTGGACTTAAAAAAATCTGATTAAAGTTTTATATCCAAGTTACTATCTCCAAAACTATAGTGCAGATATTAAATTAAAACTTCACATGTGTCTTCGGGGTTATGAGACTAGGTGACAGTATCAAGTCCCATAACATGCATTTTGGCCAAATGATGCACCCTTTTGGACTTTTGATTTGATTTTGAAGCTGTTTGGAGCTGCTTTTCATTGATAAATATTTCAGGAACTAAATTTTAAAAAGAAATGATAATAATATAGTTATGATAATATTAATTAAAATGCGTTTGAAGATGGCCGTCGTTGTCGGCAGATTTATGTCATATGCTACGGATCACCTACTCCTCTCTGTTTGGTGTTCGAACCATGTTCAGGGCTAAATGCAGAAGGAATCCAGCTGGCTTACAAAAAAAAATCGATTGTTCTACTGCAGCATTCGCTCTTGTCTTTTGTCATAAATTGTTTCTCATACGAGCAAGGCTGTTTGTCAAAGGACATCTGCTGTAACCTCAGTACGCTGCTATGAAATTGCAGGTAGTCAGATGTGAGCTCGAGGAGAGTATGGTGTCAAGTTTTATACTATTTCTGTTCGTAGCATTGAACCTCAATGACATTGAAACTCATTGAAACTCATTGAACCTCATACTAGTAGACCAGGCATTGGCTTATGTTTTGATACATATTAAGTCATACAAATAACTTTAAACTTTTTGACTTTTATACTTTCTGTTACCTTTCATCTAGTTTATTAAGATGTCACAAGTTATAAATGTTCTTATTTCGACAAGTGCTTTGTTTTTACATTTCAGTACAAGAAAACATGACATCTAGACCAGATACAAATTTCTTTTTAAAACTCATTGAAACTCAATGAACCTCATACTAGTAGACCAGGCAATGGCTTATGTTTTGATACATATTAAGTCATACAAATAACTTTAAACTTTTTGACTTCTTTACTTTCTGTTACCTTTCATCTAAAGTTTATTAAGATGTCACAAGTTAAAAATGTTCTTATTTCGACAAGTGCTTTGTTTTTACATTTCAGTACAAGAAAACATGACATCTAGACCAGATACAAATTTCTTTTTAAAACTCATTGAAACTCAATGAACCTCATACTAGTAGACCAGGCAATGGCTTATGTTTTGATACATATTAAGTCATACAAATAACTTTAAACTTTTTGACTTCTTTACTTTCTGTTACCTTTCATCTAAAGTTTATTAAGATGTCACAAGTTATAAATGTTCTTATTTCGACAAGTGCTTTGTTTTTACATGTTTTTACATTTCAGTACAAGAAAACATGACATCTAGTTTCAGATACAAATTTTAAGATGTCTGTTACTGTAAGACAGAATCCAGATGGAACTTCATTACAAATGTTAAAAACCGCCTTTTTTAAATCTTGAATCAGTGAAGGTAAGTTATTCCTTTATGTACTATTAAGCTCATGTAATTAACATATACATGTAATTCTAACAAAGAACTTAAAATAAACATTTCAACTAATAAATAACATTCTGTGTGCTGATTGGACGAATTCTATTTCATAAAATATTTAGTGGTCCTGACTCGATACACATTCGACCGCATGTGCATTTCGGTATGGCATAATACATGCTTTAACCTATGCCATATCGAAATGCACATGCGGTCGCAGAATTTGAATGGCGTAAGTGGAAAATCATAGTTTTCGTCAAAACGAAAAAAACTGTCCATGACAGATACGCCCTTCTAATTCTATAGAAATAACAGAAGGGCGTAAGTGGACCCTTCAGGTACAAAATTTAAGTGCAGATACGCCCTTCTATTACTATGATTCTGAAAAACTTGTAAACTTTTTACTTTCGCCCTTTTATTATTGGTGAATTTGGTCAACACAGCAGTTTAACAATTTTTTAAACAGGATTATGCCCCTTGGTATGTAGTTTTTAAAAAATGTATAATTCATAAAGGGTGTAACTAACACTTACGCCCTTTTTATTCTGGGGCGTCGAATTATAGCAATTTATAAGTTAAAGCAAATAATGAACAACTCGCATCAATTTCCTATCAGCTGTGAATGGAGGAATCTCTGCATATTGCCCGTTTCTTCTTGTCAGTTTATAACAAAGGCTTCTGCCTCTTTGCGTTGCCTGTAAGTTTCTATGCAATTTATCTAGGGATTTTTTTTTTCATTTCATGTTCATTTCTATAACTTTTAACATGCTATATGCCATAATATCAAAGAAATAAAGTCGCGGCCATTTCCCATATGCATCTAGCTCATGGTGTTTGTTTTTTGTGAATGCTAATAAGAATAGTGTTAGAATATTTGTACTGACGTGGACCAACGACCGTCATAGATATAGTGAACCTCATAAAATCTTTGTTCGAAACCGATCTTAAGTTGGTCCTTGCAATCAAGACTAGGCAGCCAGCTGCCTTTGGCAGCCGCATGGGTTCATTCCTTTGTGGGCTGCCTAATACAGGTTTGGCTGTATTTTTTTTGTAATTGAGAGGTTGCGATTTTGTACTTGTGCTGATACGCATACGTGTATGTTCAAGGAGCTAAAAATATCAGAAAAACAAAAATAATTAACATAAAAGTTATGTGCAATATGTACAAGGTATGTATCAGGTAAAGATTATCTGATAGTCTTTGGCAAGCACTGAATATTATGTATACATAATTCACATTTAGACATTTATTCACATTTTGTTGAGCATGTGCATGATATCGCTATCTCTCTATTACTAAGCATATTGCCTGCTGTTCATAATAGGTACTACCATCAGCAATAAAATAAGTTGATGTCGGAATTTCTAAATGATCTGAAGGATATATGTTGCTGTAGTAAATCATCATTGCTGCAAAGCTTAATTCAAGGTGGCAAGTTGTATTAATAATTTATTGGGTAAATTTATAGACCTAAGGAATTCAGAAACTGACTTTCCTAATTTTAACAACTAAAATAATCCAATGCCCGTTTAGGCGTATGGCTGGATGCGCTCTCTTGATGGAAAACCGAACCTATCACAGCTAACTTCGCTGGAAAAAAACTTTTAGTCACATTTATGTCCAAAATTTGTTCAAAAGGGTTTCAACCATTTCTGTATAGAATTTAAGATAGAATACAAACAAACTGAAATCTACATGTCGCCAAAGATCGACAAAAATGATAATATTGCATGCTCATTCATAATTTTTGCTAAGTTAATCTGTTGAAGATTCGGAACTCAGCATTGCTTTGAAACAAGACTTCTACAAAATTAAAGTAATTAATACTGCATCAAAAGAAACAAGCTTAAAGATCTTCAGTTTCTCAAGATCACTGACACCTTTAAATTCAACAACAAAAATGATACCAATATGTTCCACCTAAGTATCCGATTGCACAGTTTATAGTAAACCCTTCTTTTGTTGACTTGTTCAGTGTTGAGCTCTCGTACATTGCATTTTTCGTATCTTTACTTCCTAATTTTAGAAAAATAACACTGTAAATTGTTTCCGAAGAAACTGTTATTCTGGATGACATTTGTTTTTTATGTCGATAGATGATGCAAACGATAGGCTTAATAACCATATTGGCTGCCGTGGTATGTTGTTTAGTACGTTTCCTGAATGCCACCAATACTATAATGCTTGCATTTTAACCTAATGCTAAGACGAACCTTTCGTTGTCAGTAGTAGAAGTTAGCTTACAGAAATGTTATATACGAACTCATTTACTAATCTCTTTATATTTTTATATAAAGAGTCAGTCTTCTAAAGCCCAAGTACTATGCTGTCTAATTTTTCACCTAATTTGGAATAATTTATTTTCGTTGGCATGAGTTTTCGTGGTTTTGACAAATACGGCTGTTTGTCTAGGATATGACTTATCAGGTTTCAAATTTGGAACATAAAATGAATGGAAATTTTTCTTTTTCGTTGTTGTTAAATTTCGTTAATTGACTCAAACACCAAATCCACGAAAATCTGCCACTCACGAAAATCAAGGAGTCCACAGTATTTTCGCGTGTAACTCCGGTTTCTCGAGCAATCTTTTCCAAAATGTTCAGTGATAAGTTGAACACCTCTCGTAGAAAAGAAGGATAAAGCGAACAATAACGTATGTATGTATTTGACTTTTGACCAGATCACTGACCAGATATACTTGCGAAATTGAAATTTAAACTACACAGGAATGACATGATCATGTTCTACACTTTGTTATTACAACCTGTCTTTAAACAGTATACATGTAACTCGAAACGAAGGTATATGGTGGAATCAATAACAACGCTTATCAGTGTAAATTTATCACAACAACCTTTCGGTCTTCTCCTTCAGCATTGCAAATACAGATATTAACAACGGACGTCAAAAAGCGAAAAAAAATCAAACAATGCGTATAATAAAAAAACAACACTCAAGATGCATACACAACGCGTAAGTACAAAGTAAGCACAAGGAAATGCATTGATGCAAGGATCAAAGACGCCGCCAAGTGTTGTGTCTGAAGTACATTTATTGCAATATGAGAAATCACCTAATCATTACTTTATTAGTCTGACTGGCTACAAGTTATCAACATTAGCACATAAAACAATATATGTTATAAACTGTTTAAAACATGAAGAATAAACATGATAGAAAAGTTTTACCATGCAATACAAATCCTCTACCTGCAATGACATTAACATTGCGAGTAGGTGGTCCCTTTACATACAAAATTAAAGTAATTATTTCACTAACTAAGGTCACCTCCTGTGAAAAGTTCTTATATGCAGGAGCGTGTGTATGAAGTTTCACAGAAATGCAGTTTGTTGGGAAATGAGGAAATGGTGAAATTATTTCAAAGTTGTGGTTCACAGAAACCATTATTTTTATTATCATGTAATGTAATGAGTGTTTTCTATTTACTGATGAAGTTTTATGGATCTTAGTCACCTACATTATAGATTTCAGAATGCAGATTATACGCAGCAATTTACTGTTTCCGTTGCCAAAAACAACCAAAAATTTTGTCCAAGAAAAGAATGATATAACATAAATAATCTCTATATTGCCCCTATTCACAAAGCATGAATCTTTCTTATATACTTTTGAATATCATAGAATTCATTTTTTTTTTCGGACGAACGATAAACTTGAAGTCCTCGTTGAATTGTAAGGTTACTAGGAGTATGTCAGTGTCTAGATTCAAATCTAATATTACAAGAAATTTAGCAAGCATAATAACCCACTGCCAAAGTGTAGAAAATATTTCAATGAAAAAGTTTTGTTTTTTTTGTCAGGAATGGACAAATACAAAAACTATCTATTAAATTAAAAAGAAAAAAGAAAAAAGAAGCAAGTAACAAGATATAATAAAACCAGAGCAACTGACTAGTCATATAAGATCAATGAACATATAAATTCAACAAGGAATTCTATTTTAAAGTCACTGATGCTTTGATAAGTTATCGTCCAATGGCTTTTGATATCAGCCAAATGCTCTTCAGCCTATTGCACACCTTATTTGACAGTGTATATCTGTAAACAATGAGAAGATCTATATGACACATAAGCAAAAAAAAGAAAGAAAAAAGAAAAGAAAACAAACAAACAAACAAAAACAACAAATAGAAATAGGAATTTGCAAAAGTGTGCGCATTCTGAAATTACATCACTGTACCTATCAACAAAGAAAATAAGACAAAAGGTTAAAGATAAGTTAACAGTGGCACTTCCTTCGTTCATTTCAACATATCTATGCTTATTGATTCCTTTATTTACTTTGTAAATACGTTTTTTATCAAGGATTTTTTTATGCAGTCAAATTGTAATTTTCGGTATATTTTTTTAATATTCTCTTCGAAGCTTACTGCAAGATTATTGTATAGCACACGAACGCTCCCTTGTCCAGGCGATTCACGCATTGCAGTTTGGTATATCTGCGGTGTGTTCTATTTATAGAAAATGAGATAGGTAAGTAGGTCATGCTAAGAATAGAAATAGAAAACTTGACTTACAGAGTAATCTCCCTTATCAATAAATCGGATCAACATTTTTGACGAAATTATAAATAAAAAAATATGTTCTGCTCTACAAATAAGGAGAGGAAAGACAGATAGCATTGTTTTAAATCACATAATAAGTTGCATTACATATATATTTTATGTTTTCTTTTTGCCATTTTTTTGTTTATTCACTAAAATGCGATTTCAAATTGGTCATTTCGTCCCCCCTTTTCGGCCCCCCTTTTTAAAACGTATTTTTGAAAAAAAATCAAAGTATAATAAATTAAGACGGTTTTTTCTTTCAAATAAGTATATTTTATGCTAAAAATGTACATAAGTTTTCGTTTGTTTTAAGAACTTTTTTGCTTTAAAAATGATCGATTTAACAAGGAGGATTTTCTGGGGTTTTTTTTCTTTGTTTTTGTAAGTCTGCTATGTTGGATAACATGATTGCTGTTTAAATGTCCGTATTTGATGCTGCTTATTTTCAAACTCTTGAATAAGATTAAACTTTTTTTATTAAACTTTTTTTTTATAACAAATACTTTCCTCACTCCAATCAACTATTAACACATTTATTTCTACTAGGGGAAAATTTTGACACATTTCATTCAGTCAATCAACAACTTCTCATGCAATTAAATACCATTAACACCTTCCAATCAGCCCAATCAAGGCCTTTTAATGTGATTAATAACCTTTAACACCTCGTATGCAGGTATATGCTCATTCTACTTTTTTTTTAGAAACCACTGTCTCCCTACTTTTGAAGTATTTAAGTATTTCTTTTTTTATTTTAATGACAAAAATGGATAAATAGCATGTTGGTTATTTTTAGTAAAACATATGTGACAGATATTAGTTGTTTATTTATTCTTTATTTAATTTCTAATTAAAACTTTCTTTTATTATGACCAGAGGTAAGGATTTATTGCTCTCTCTATTCTTACTATGATTTTTAAAAAGTTAATTAGATTTTCTAATATATTATATTTAAAATACTAAGGGCATTGTATTTATTTTTTCATATTTTATTTCAGTTAATTGTCTTATATTTTCAGTATATTTCTTTTACTATTTTATCAAACCTAATTATTTAAAGTTAATTATTTCTAATATAACTCCTTCAAAACTCACGATGATTTTAAATAAAAGTTTTCAAAGTCAAAAAAGCAAAAATGCCTAAAATATTAAGGGGGACAAAATTTCTAAAAAGGGGAAGAATTGACCAAAAGGGGGACGAGTTGACCAAAATCGGGACGAGTTGACCAAATTTTATCATGAGGGGGACGAAATGACCAATTTTGGGGGACGAAATGACCAAATCGGGGACGAGTTGACTGGGGACGAGTTGACTAGGGGACGAGTTGACTTGATACCAAATGTATTGTGCAATATCGTTGATCCTTTTACAAACTATTCACTGTGTTCAGTTTATCACTCCGATACTATTCATTACCATCTTTACAGGGTCCGAAATAAAAGTGTATCCCATATACTCGACACCGCCTTCAGGGCGGCGTCGAATTATCTTGAATACATGTATGTTAGCACATATGCTATACTATACTTTACCGTACTATACTATACTGTACAACTCTTCTGTTGTTTCAACGAAAGAAATATATACAACATCCTAAAGGAACCACACTTGCTTGAAGATATTTGCAGCGTGCATAAGGCCTAAAAAAATTCTTTGTTTCCGGTAACATGCTCAAAAAAATTAGGGTAGGTAGGTAGGAAAATTTTTTTTTTTTTGGAATTTTTTTTATTAAGGGAGACTTTTCGGAAATTATTTTTGTGTCAAAAAATGAATACAAATAAGGGGGTTATGCCTTTAGAGCATCAGGAAGTGGATTTTTCACATCACTAACCATGTTTAAAGCATAAAAAGTGCAGTTTTGTCAAAAAGTTGAAAAAATTATTCTCCAAGGCCATAAAAACATTTAGGGTAGGGACAAAAATTTAGGGTAGGTCGGGATACCGGAAACAAACACTTTTTCTACGCCTAAATGAACTTGAACGTGTGGGTTCTAGTCAAAATGCACCCCTACTCCCTGAAGTAGGAAAAGGCCTTAAAACTCAAATTTAGCGTAATCCTTTTGATCTTTTCGAAAATTATATGCTTTTTGTCTGTCTATTTTTGAAAACAAACCAAATATTAATCGACCTTTCAATCACTAAACACATATTACGGTAGCTGGTTACGTCTTTTTAGTCGTTGTTTTGGCAGGTAGGAGTTTTAAATAAAACTCGGAGTGTAGATCAGACACCTAGTCAAATTTTGTACTGGTCCTTTCACAAATGAAAACAGTTCCACCATTCGAGAATTTTAATATGTTAATTCAGACCCGCCGTTTCATATGCGAGAGGAAAATGTGTGTTCAATTGAACCTTCTTACTTGAACATTTAGGAGGAAATGTCGTTTGAAGATTTTTCTATTTTTAGCTTTGGTGGCCCCCTATGTGTAACCAAGCGGAATCGTTTGAACAACTTTGGTAGAGGACCATCCAAGTAACATCCTCGCAAAGTTTCGTCAAAATCCATTCAGTGGTTTTGGAGGAGATGCCATTTAATAACAATTGTTGGCGACAGACGGACAACTTGACGGACGGACGGCGGACACAGCGTGATCACAAGACCTAACCATGAGTACTGAGCACTGCTAATTTACAAGTATGGACATGGAGTTTGTGTGATGTTCAGAAATTTCAATTCTGTAGAAAGCTATGTTTTCTTTGAATATGGAAATCACCAAAATAGCCAATTTTTTCTACCCTTTCAGTGGCCCTTAACTCTGGAACCCATTGTGAAATATGGCTGGTTTAATAAAGGAACCGAGATCTTATGGTAATACAAGTTGTGTGCAAGTTTAGTTAAATTCCAATTATAAATGAAACCGCTTTTGTGCAGACAAACCAAAAGAGCCAATTACTGGCCCTTTCAGGGTTCCTAACTCTGAAACCCATAGTGGAATATGGCCGGTTCAAGAAAGGAACCGGGATCGTATGGTGATACAACTAGTGTGCAAGTCTGGTTAAAATCCAATTATAAAATGAAACTGCTATTGTGCAAAAAAGACTAAATAGTCAATTTCTGGCCATTTAAGGGGCCGTAACTCTAGAAACCATCGAGGAATATGGCTGGTTAAAGAAAAAAAGGAACCGAGATCTTATGGTGATACAAGTTGCGTGCACTATACTCCACTATCGTGAAGACAACAACAAAAAAATAGCCAATTTGTGCCCTTTCAGGGGTCTTAACTCTAGAAGCCTTCATGAAATATGGCTGGTTCAAGAGAAGAACCGAGATCTAATGGTGATACAAGTTGTGTGTTAGCTTGGTTATATCAAATTATAAATGAAAACACTATCGTGCAGAAAAGAAATTGTTGACAGACACACGGTGCACGATGCACGATGGACGACGGATATCATGTGGTCACAAAAGCTGACCTTGAGCCTTTGGCTCAGGTGAGCTAAAACATCTGAAAATTTTGAATGAAATGACCTAGATTTGATCCTTTGTATCTCTATGTTTCAGTTATGTCTATCCGAGAAAGTTTATTGAAGATTTTGTCTCCTCTCCTGTTTTTTCATCTATGCCTGTCACTTCAATCTCTGTGCCGCTAAAAGTAAGGGAAAGATTCACTGCACGACTTAAGTCCCCATCGTGATCAGGCAGGTTTACTGACATTTCTCCGACATATTTGCACCCGACATCAGTATACTGTGGATCTTTAAGCTCGGACGCAAACACAGGGAACCTCATTGACTTTTGATCCCTATCCACAGGAGTATATTGGTGAGTGACTTGGGGTTCGCCAACTTTGACAACTTGGTTTCTTTCGACATGCTTATGAAACACATGTTTGCATTCTGGTCCAGAATCCTTCATTACTCGCTTACTTTCGGGATGCTTACCTTTAATAAAAGTAGTATACATTTCCACCCCATATGTATACTTTAACACCCTTTCCGAGATAGATTTTGGACTATGACCGAAGATCAACGCACCCCTCATTATAGAAGATGAAGCTTCTGCAGGTATTATGACATCAATACCTGGAAATGAAGATTTCACCTTCTCTTGCAGCATCGGCGACTCCGAAAAGCCTCCTACCATCAATATTGCCCTAATGTCGCGAACAGCTCGATCACGGAGGAGATTTTCAGTATGTTGAATAGTTTTTGACAAGGATGTATCGAAGAGCTTCCTAAATACTTCTACGTCAAACTTCATTTTGTCGCCAACAAAATGAACATTGTTCCCATAAGAAGAAGACTCAACAGCTTTTGCCAAGCTTTTTCCGCATTTTCTTTCGTAGACTTTGCATATAGACACAGGAACCCTCATTGCAACTACTTTTTGTTCTCGCTTTTGCTGTTGTCCTTTTGTATTCGGCATTTTTGGACTCACGTTTCTCTTCTTAATTTCAAAATCACGCCAGAGGTCCAGCCAGTCCTCCGTCTGGTCTTGTTTGAATTCTTTGTAAACATTCTTGCCAACAATATCAATGAGCAATTTTTCAAAAGCTTCATCAACAAGAGTTCCACCCCAGCCACCACCGCTTGCAGCTTTTATCTCTTTGACTGTGCCAGTAGGCTGAACTTCATGAACTGTGATATCTATTGTTCCACCTGAAATATCAAAATTATCTCTAGAATTGTATAAATAGTATTATTAAATTTCACTTCAAAAGAAAAGATTCTTTGAAAGTGTCACCATTTGAAAAATAAAGGCTGAACTGTATAAATTTGGATAACTCACACAGTGGGATAAAATAAGCCAGAAATTCAAAATCAAAGGAGGCGTTGGTAAAATCTCAAGATATTTTTGGTGTGTAGATCGGGGAAGGGGTGTAATGTAGAAGTGGTTGGTAGAGATGTTTTGTGCGACAGCGATGACGGAATTCTAAGGCAAACGAAACTGACTGTTTCTCTTTCTTTTGTGTGTGCGTGGCGGGGGAAGGTTAACATGTGTGGGGTTAAGTAAGGTGGTTTGTTGCACATCTGAAATCACTTCAGCATCACACACCTTTATTCCAAGTTTAAAGTCAATACCTTAAATAGTTAAATAGTTTCGAAATTGTGCACTGGACATAAAATACAAAGGAAAGATTTGAACTCAATTTGTGACCTTGACCTTTGACCTACTGATCAAGCACATCATCTGACTGCAACCTCCCTACATACTAAGTTCGAAGTCAATACCTTGAATTATTATCAAGCTATGATCTGGACACAAAATATGATAGACAATTTTGACCTTGCTATAAACCTGAACTTTTAGCTACCAAACTGGTTCATGCGCTAGAATACTAAGGCAAAAAATTATAAAATTGATTTTGATAGGTGAGGAGAAGGGAGGGGGTGGGACTATTGCACTCCTTAAATCACATCATCTCCACCTATCTATATTTCAAGTCGATACCTTAAACGGTTACCTCGCGCACCTCAAATCACTTTATTGTCACGCATCAATATTCCAAGTTAAAAGTCAATAGTGAATAGTTTTGAAGTTGTGCTTCTAACTTATATTCAAAGGACAGATTTAAACACAGTTTCTGACCTTGACCATTGACTTACTGACCAAGTTCCTGTGTTATACACATCATCTCATTGTCAGCTACCAATATGCCAAGTTCGAAGTCATTGCCACCTACCTATATGCCAAAATTTTAGTCAATAACTTGAATGACTATTAAGTTATGCTCCGGACACAAAATAAGAAATACAAATTTGAACTTTGGGCTCCATGACTTTGAACTTTAACCTACTGACCTGGTTTATGTGCTCTGCACATTGTCTTATCGTCATCTACATATATGGCAAGTTTAACGTCACTACATTGAATTATTATTAAGTTTTGCTCCGGACAAGAAATACGACAGACGGACTGACAAACGGAAGGACGGACAGACGGACGCACGCGCCATCACATAATACAACTGGCGTATGAAAGTGCTAAATCAATAAGAAATATGTCCAAGTCTGGAATTTAACTTGGCAATAAATCGGCAATACATACCGTCCAATACACAAAGGAGGATTATATAAAGCTTTACAATTAAGACACTTTACCTTCAGTGCTGGAAAAAATAGTAAAAACCACTAATTCTCGTGTGTTTCCACAGAATTTACAGCAATAATTTCCTGATACCTTAATATTTTCTATTTTGTTTTTGGTCGTACGATTTAGAGGTCAGTCCCTTTAATTGTATATGGCAAGGTAAACGTCTCTTTTTGTAATAGGCAGATATGTCAGGCTTTTATATGATACAAAAGCACCGGCATTGTCCAATTTCTGTCCAAAAGAAATAACATGCTACTTCTTCTAGTGTTTTGTTTCTTTAAAATGACAATAGTGCGAAACAAAAAGTACCTCCTGCATCGAGAACCATGTACTTAGTTCCGGCTGGAAAAGAGGCTATTGCTATGCCTGTAGTGTCTACTCGTTTATCAACTGATAGATGGCGGCAAAAAAGAGAAGCTGCTTCTGGTTCAAGCGCGATACTCAATTTGTCAGCGGCAATACCAGCCTGAAGAAATACATATTTAGAGCAAAGTTCTTGTTAATTGTAAATCTTACATTTATTCTGTATAGTTGATGTTTATAACAAACTATACATAAATATAAAGCAATAAAAACGGAATTAAGATTAACACTCAAAAGAGATTGCAGTACACAAGGAGTATTAATAAACTTTTTTTCTTAACTTTTGAACGAGTTTAATTTTATATATTTACACTTTATCTGTCAGAATTATTTGATAAGGAAAAATAAAACAATTCATAGAAATTGGAACACAAACAATACAATATCTTGATTAAGAAAAATGAAATATTTACAAAACGGTTGACTACAACTGACATGAAAGTTAGCATGTTGCACAAAATACTATTCATATTCCATGTGGTTTAAGTTTAAAAATGAAGTAAGGTAAGAATATTACATTTTCTCCAGCTTTTCTCATGAATTGCTTGGCGGAGTCTGTCCAAATTGCGGGAACAGTAATGACCCAGTGTACCTCTGACCTCTTGATTGACCCTGCAATCTTGTCCTTAACCACTGTATGCATATCATCTACCAGGAACTTAATTGCCAAGGAAAATACATCAATTGCTGGTAACTTACGACCCATTTCATCTTTCAGTGTCATGTCCAAGTTGATGTTCTGTAAAACGTATAGTTTGTCGGATTATTTCAAGTAATTGTGAATCTTTGAAAGAAGCAGTAGTTTCATACTCCTCTTCGTCCACTAATTATAGTTTTGTATAGTGTTTAATCATACACGATTGGTATATACCGTGCGCAAATGATAGCAAATTATCATGCACAGCAAATAACCTAGTCCGTGTGTGTATATAAATTAATTAAGACAGTTGTGCTATGTGACATTTCGTTTTAAACATGTTTTAGTAAAATATTTGATCAAATTTGAAAGCGTTATTTCTTGATGCGTACATGGCGCTTAAAATCACGACGACGTGACGTCAACATAATGTCGTTGTGATGATTCAAGCATTATTAGTTATATTAGAATTGTAATTGATATGAGTAAACATTTTGTTCACTGACAACCAAAAATATGTTCACCTACATTGCACCAGACCAGGAAGAAAATGCTATTGTACATGTAATACCCCTCCCCTAGGTATACTATGACGACCATAGTGGTGATCGGGAAAATATACTTTCTCATTTCAATCGCGCATTTCTCACCTAAAACGCGAGAGTTAAGTAAATTGTTTTTTTTTTTTTGTATATTGAAAGAGTAGTAATACGTGCACCAGTCACATTGTCTCACAGAGAAACTCTCCGTATTTCATACTGTCGTCAACGTTACATAAAAACTAGGATGAACTTCCCTAAGTTCCGGTCTAAACAACAACATATATTGTCATTGTCTGATGTGAAATTGTATGTCAATCGTCGTTTCAACTACACTTTTATGCTAGCATGTGAATGCTCATCATAAAAGCACAATGTGTTTTTATTACTAAATCATCAACACAAATGCGTACCACAGTATGATCAGAATCATTTCTAAGACGCCCTTCAAACATCATTTCTAGTTTTATTGTACGACTGTAAATAATGCACTTTTTGTTTTTTTGTTTGTTTACGTTTCGCCTAACACTATGCAGGAAGCCGTGTCTTCTAGACTGGGAGTTAACAGGGAAGTTCATACAAGGTTATGCTGCAACGATGACGAAAACATAAAGTACGCGGAGTCTCTCTACGGACGATGTGACTGGTGTACGATGGACGATAAATCATCACAATACCCATTTACTGAACTGAGTTTTATGTGTGAAATACGCGACTGAAATGGGTAAGTATATTTTCCCGTTCATGTCCATGCAAGGTTCTTATAGTATACATAGAGGTAGGGTATAACAAAATCTATAAGAAGATCCTTTGGAAGCACAGAAAGGAAAGCAACCAAGCAAAATAATAGCAGACTCGGTTTGTTCATGAGGAGTAATGGAAAGAGCAACACCCCTCAAGCCCCCTAGCACCGGCTTAAGCGGAACTCCATAACAAGGATATTGAATGGACTTCATGATCCCAAAGGACCAGAAAATATAACAACACTGAATCCAATATAACATGTATAGTAGCATTTTCTTTCTGGTTTGGTGCCATTGAACACGTTTTATGGTTCCAATAATGATCTGTCAGTAAACAAGATGTTAAAAAAAAGTTCACTCAAATTAAATGACTAATGTTCATATCGAAGTGCTCAACTGTCCTGTTTTATGATAAGCAGCATATGATAAGAACATTATTGTTATCATGATTGTTATGGTTGTTATTATTTATAACATTTAAACAGTTTTCACATTCACGTTATACATCTATATCTTCTAACGCATCATTTTTCATTCAAGTTTTAAGATTTCTGTTCGTAAAGGAACCAATTTATACAGTTTATACATTGTTACTCTGAAGGTAAATATTTTTTCTACATTAGGTATTTTAGCTAATTTGCATAAAATGAATCTATGCTGAAACAGGCATCTCTGGAAACAAGATATAACTAAAACTGAACAACATGATGAAATAAACTGTGATCAACAAACTTGTGATTATTTGAGCTATATCATATGAAAATGTAAAAATCTAGTGTAAATACTTATTTGTAGGAGCAATCTGTTTGTAACGTACTTAGTTTATACATAATTTATTTTAGGTCGATTGTGAAGCAAGTTCTACAACTTATAATAATCACTCTCGACACCTCATTCCTGATTGAATCCATCGCCACGAGGGTATGAGAGAAGAGGCCAGTTTCCCTTTTAATGCTGAGCACCAAGCAAGGGAGCTACTGGTACCATTTTTCACGTCTTTGGTATGACGCGGCCGGAGATCGAACCCACGACCTCCCGCACTCGAAGCGGACGCTCTACCACTAGGCTATCGAGGCGGTACCAATTTATGGGTTGTGTGTATGTATGTGTGTGTGTGTGTCGGGGGGTGGGGATTTAACACGAAATTAATATTTCGCGTAGGGGCCTATTCTATGTAATATAACTAAAGCAGTGTAAGTGTAAGACTCAATGACGCTTTTCTCCTAAATTCTACATAAAACGGACGGAGGGAGTGGAATTTTGTCTTGCAGCTTTCTTAGTCGTGCCCTTAAAAGTTAGGCTCTAGGTGCTCTGACTTCAGACAAGTTGTTGAGTACATTGGTGTAATTATACGTTAGATTTACCTTAATTTCATGTTTTACTTAATATGGTCTGGAATGTTTTAGCTAATGTTAAAGCCTTTGTCAGCGTGGATTTTATTTACATTGTGTTGTCTAACTTGTTAAAAATAGGGTAAGTGCGAGGTTGACATGCCCTAAACGCGTTTAAACCCCCAGTTTTCTTTATATAGGTTACTGACCGTTCCAAGGCGGTGCCCCTATTTTCAACTGGTTTTCTGTCTGTCTTGTATTTTGTGTTGCGTATGTTGTCTTGTTTGTTGTTAGCGTTTTTTCCTCCTTCTCCTCACTCCCCCTATCGCCCTTGCAATTGGGCTCCCTTGTTTTGGCATCTCCTCCCCTTTTATTATTAATTAGTTTTCGTGCCCCCCCCCCCCCCTCCCCCTTTATTTTGGCTGCCGGAATCCTAAGGCGGTACACGATTTTTTCCTGCTTATATGTGTGCGTTTGTATGCTTGTGTGTCTAAAGCGGTGCCCTACAGTGTTGTTGTATCTTACTTGTCTGTTTACCTATATTAGTTAGTTGGGTGTGGTTGTGTGTGTTAATCTTTGGTACATAAATGTCTGCGCTATTATGGTTTACGTTGTACTGTAACTGTAATTAAGGAACGTAGCATTCCCTTTGTATATTCATCCTTGTTCTACTTTCCCCTACAAACTCCCCCACCCCCTTTCCTCCCCCTTTATCTATAGCAACCCGTCTGTAATATTTTTTCGTTACAGTTTCTTTTTTATGTGGGCCTACATTGCAAATGCGTGGCTCTGGGGCTGTGTTTTAGTGCTCTGTGCTTCCGAGAAATCTGCCCTTACCTATTATCTTTTGTAAAAAAAAATCATTTTTCCACCTTTCTGACATCGGGCCTTAATGTTTGTTTGTTTTAGATTATGCGCCGTTTTATTTAACAGTATTTCAGTTATGTAACGACAAACCAGTTAACCTAACCAGTGTTCCTGGATTCTGTTCACCAATACTAACCTATTCTCCGCAAGTAGCTGCCTACTTCCCCACATGACCCAGAGATGGATCAGGACGAATGATTTCAGATGCAATGCCTTTTGTGAAAACGTCACGGAGAACATTTGCCTCGCCTAGGGATCGAACTCACGACCCTGAGATCTGTAGATCTGCACTATCCCTTTTGTGCTAAGTGGAACAAACCTTAATATCAAAATTCTATAATACCCTGCTAAAGTAACAAACCATTATATTTTGTGTTATATTTGATAACAGAAGCTTCTTTGGAGGCAAACAGAAGTCTGCAACTGATGCATGGTTGTACACCTACCCATAAAGCTAGGAAACTCGTAATTTGCTTCTCAGGCATTTAGTGAACGTTTTAAATTGGAGATATTAATCTGATAAAACACTTTAATGATATGTTGTAACAGAGGAGGCTGCTAGACCAAAAAACGCGTACAGCAATACTGTAAGGGTCAAAATTTTGAAATTACAGTCTGTCTATTTTCTATGCGAATTTTTTATGCGCAGCTACAAAATCTTCTTTAGCGACTCAGAACGGACATTAAATATAGCATTTCTGCCATAAATGTGCTCAAATGCCAAATGCGAAAAATCTCTAATAAACTCTAATTTATATTCTTGCGTTTGGCAGAATGACGATATATATATACACATGTATATATATATTTATGATTTTGTGTTTTTGCTATGAAATAATCTTTTAAAACAATGCAATAAATAAATGCAAACTTTTGTGACTTTTTAAAAATGGGTACAGATCGTAAAAAAAATAAACTTATATGATTCCGAGCTCTGATTTATAATTCATACTGATCTGTCATAAACAACATATTGTTTTAAATACATTTGACAAATTTCAAAATTATATTATCACTCGTTGTAAAGATATTTGCAATTTATCAAGTGTTGCGTTAAAACATTTGTAAGTGTGTCTTAATAAATATTTATGTCAAATGTGCTGACCCTGAAATGCATTTTAGTTAGCAATTTGAAATGCACTTAGTCAGCATAAAGTGCTTACATAATGACTAATACCTAACCATATAAATACCCGTATTTCTAACTTAACAGATTTCAAAATATTTGCCAGTTATCGATAGACAGGTTTGAAAATCCATCAGCACCATTACTAGTAGTTAATTCCATAAAGCATCTCAAGTCTGCTACCAATATAAAGTTTGAAAGACATACGTTTGGAGGCGGGGATCAAAACCGTCAAAAAAGCGAAAAACAATAATTTGGTCTAACCTCTCCTAGTTGTTTATGAAGCTTCATTTTAAATCGCTGAAAGTAGTAGTAATCTTCATGCTCCTCTTCGTCTATCAATTCCTTATATCTGTTTTCAGCATCATAACCAAAAGCTTCTAGTGTTTGACCATCTGGCTTTATCAGTACCACTGTCGGCGTTTTCTCTGTGATCAGTGTGCCACTCGAATGCCATTGTTTCACGAATCCTTTCGTGGGTTCAGATTCAAATTCGTGAGCAAACAATATCGCCCAGCCAGAGAATGTAGTCCCAAAGTCTATTGACGCGACTAAAATATCGCTCGCCTAGGAATAATATTTAATACGATTAATATATACTATACATTTCTATTATAAAACAAAATCAAGTTCTCTATTATCAACACTTCATAGGATTTTATTGATTTTCAAAAAGTTCAATCGTCTTTTTTAAATTTAGATATCCAAATATATTGTTACGTAAGCCTATGAAGGACCGTCAGTTTTTACTATCTTGATGCAACATTACTTGCAGAAAAAAAATTATTGAATATTTATGTTGTTATTGTTTCTTCGTTGCAATGAAATATATTTTGTATAGATTAAATTGTTATGTAGTAACATGGTAATACATTTCTATCTTTGGTGACTCAACTAGTACATACACTGTTTTGAATATGGTATTTTTAAAGATGTCATATGGGTAGCAAGCCCTTTTGTTATTTATTAAAGGACTACTGTTACTGTCAGTGAATGCTTAAAATGTAAAGATGTCTCTTTAAGTTTTAAAGTTATCACTTTAAGACAAAAAAGATATATTTTCAGTGCCAAGAGATAGCATTATAATAACTAAGAGATAAGACCTATATCTGTATAAGGCTCTTTGGGAATATCTCTTTCCATAAAAGTATTTTAAAGCTAGCATTTGTAGAAGAAGAGAGCTCTCTTTTGTTGGAAAAGATAGCATTTGACATAAGAGCTAGCAATATTTTAAAGCTAGCCCTGAAGGCAAAAGTGCTAGCATTGCAATTTAGAGATAGTTTGAGAACGTAACGGTTGGTAGTATTTTTGAAAGAGAGGGCCAAAAAGTAATGTTTACAAAAAATAATTGATTCCCTAAGAAATAACATGACAGGCCAATCAGAAACGCTCAGAGTAATTTGCTTCCGCTTCTAGCCGTGGCGAAGGGAGCAGTCGTTATCTTTCCTGCCTACTTCGGAACTGAAAAAGAGCTATCTCTTAACTTATTCAGGCATATATTCTTACCTTACTTAAGCCACAATCTCATCCGTTATTTGCAGTTCAATCGAAAGCTGATTAGAAAACTGATAACTGATTAGGGCCATTATGCAAGACAAACTTACCAAAAAGGAAATACATGTCGATAATAGATTAAACAAAGGTAAGGATAAATTTTCCGGAAGCAGAGAGCACCCCAAACAAAGCCATGCATCGCAAAGTAGACCAACAACAAAAAGAAAGTGTAACTCAAGAAATATATATAGCAGACGTGTTGCTTAAAAATTACAACAAGTACCTTTTAATTATATGCAAAATACAAAACAAATGTATAGATAAAAGGGTGGGGGTGTTGGGGAAAGTAGAAAAAGCAAGGATAAATATTCATCAGGGAAAGCCACGCTCCAAATCGCAGTCTCACTTCACCGCAAACCACAGCAGCGTAAATACGCATGTACTAAAGACACACACAAACACGCGCGCGGGCGCGCGTGCATACACAAACACACACACGCACAAACTGACAAGCAAGAAAAATACGACACGTGGGCACCGCCCACGGACAACCAGCGGCGGAAATTATGGTCGGCACCTATCTTCGCTCATAGTAAAAGCAGAGAGAGCGTAAATGCAAAGGGAAATGGGGAGGGAAGAGGAAAGAAACACCAACAACAAACAAGACAATAACATGAAATACGAAACGGACAAAAAAAAGAGACGAAAAAAAGAGCATCTCCTGGGAACGGTCAGAAACCTAAATAAAGGAAACTTGGGTCCTAAACACGTTTAGGGCATGCCAACCTCGCACTTACTCTACTTTCAACAAGTTAGACAAGACAATGAAAATGAAATAACTCTCCGCTGAGAAAGACTAACATTATTGATAAAGTACCTGATTAAATACACTAAGGTCAATCTAGATATTATTACATCAATGCACTCCACAACTTGTCTGAAGTCCGAATACCAAGAACCTAACTCTAAAGAGCACGACTGGCAAACTGCAAAACAAGTTCAACTTCCTCCGTCAGTTTTTGTAGGATTTAAGTGAAAAGCACACTTTATTAGTTATCGCACCTCAAATAAGAAAGCTTAGAGGGGCCAATCACCAACCTACATTCCCATAGTATTCGGGGTGTGAAAGAACAAGGTTTAGAAGTGTTTTAAGGTTTGTGTTATATTTCTTTAAAAGTTCGGACGATCTGTAGTAAAATTCAGTGCAAGCCTAATCTCCAAAGCAATAAGTAAATGTATAGATAAATAAAGGCCATGCAATTTCTTGAAAAAGTAATAAAAGCTGCCGGATTTAAAATTCCCAACCCACTCGTGTCGGCTACTTTAAATTTTACTGTGGAATGTCATTGTCTTGAAATTCATATTTGTTAGAAATATAAATGTCTCTTGTTTGAGGAACTAGGCTTTTGTGGTTAGATATTTGGCCTGAAGAGCTAATTACAACCTGGTAGTTAAACATGACGTACTTTCATGGCTATAAATAAAAGTTAAGCAGAAATCGAATCAATAAAATCAATACTTAAGTTTTAAGCAATGTCAATCTGATTTAAAACATATCAAAAGATAATAGATTAGAGATGATTTCGTAGTGGGTACGTTTGAATATAACTTCCTTATCACGAAGAAAAAATGTCGTAACGTTATTATTTGCTACCAGTTCTATTTGCAAACCAACAAACACTGTTTTGGTTAGTACGATGCTCCTTAACAAACTCTTTAATTATAGATAGTACATTTCGTATTTTTAACATTGTTTCGTATTTATATAATAATACTTCGTTTTTAGGATATAATATTCAGTTTTATCATAGATATTCTGTTCGTTCTTAGACAAAAGAATCTTTCAAAAATACGATATTTCATACTTAATGCAGTATTATTTCGTATGCACGAAATGAAAAAAAAGAATGTTATATCTAATTAAAATACAAGTTATTTCGCGAATCTTTGATCCTTTTGATGTCTAGGAATATGGCCGGTAAAATATTATTTATCTAAGCGTAAAAACTTTCTGAAATAATCATTACAAAATTTGGCATGATCAACATAAAATTGTCCTTCAGAAGAGTTGAAATTTTCATAATTTTGAAGCGTAATAGCTATAAAAAGTAAGTTTTGTTTTCAACGTGCCATGAAAATTTGCAAAGAACAGACATCTGACATTTCTGTATTGTTTGAGAATTTTAAAGGCCCTGATAATATAAGTTCAAATAAAAACATGGCCAAGATAAAAAGTTAAAAGCAAATTTCTTAAACGATACAAAATATAAATACACTCACCATTTTACGCTCTGCGTCAAAATGGCTGCCAGGAAGTAAATTCATTAGTGCGGATTCTATGAAGAAGAAACGAAACTCTAGGTAAAACTAACATTCTATAAGGCCATGCCAATCAATTAATGGTTCTTCGAAATCACTTCATCAAAATTTTCATCCTCGAGAAATAAATCACTCGCCATCGTGTACAGAAAAAAATATAAAACGGAATTTAAACACTTTTTCAACTTAAAATGCGCCCTGGTCTTCTACTGAGATTGGGCTATTTCTATTCTATCCAAAGGTAACAATTTCAGATTTTGAAGCAGAGCAATTACATTTGAAAAGTCAAGATTACCCTTATCCATACTCAGTCTTTCAAGACACGTTGCTCAGCAGGACCAGTAGGCACAAGTTATCATAGTTATATAGCAATGATCACTTTGTATAGATAAACTTGTAACCTAAGAACTGTAACTCCGTTTAGGGTTGTTATGTTTAATCATATCCTTAAGTTATAAAATAATGAAACTATGTGTTCGGAAAGAATAACTGCACCGGAGATTCAACCTAAGATTCCATCAGTAGGCCTAAGAGATAAATGACAGGCATTGACTTTGGTAAAATAGACTATGCGAACTATATATATTTGTATTTGAAAGTTGTGCTTGTGCAGATCTGTGGATTCAGTCAGTAGGAGCAGGATCATTGCTCTTGCATTTGACAAAATGACATTTATTTATTTGTAACGAAATAGTAACAAAGCTTTGTGAGTTTCAATCATTTCTTTTGACTACGATTTTACCTAAAAATGTAAAAAAAAAAGAGTCGGCAAAAGATGGCTTAAGTTTACAAATGATCTGATCTTTATTTATGCATACTATAAGCAATACAATTAATTTAAAGCTGTGATGCTGAGGACAAATGTAAATTTAGCATATTCCATACACTCAAACCTGTAAATTCATACATTTGAAACTATGTTCACAGACTGTCTATAGATATACACTAAAACGTTATGTGTTTTTTTTTCTTGTATAATCTAACTTTAAGTTTTCACAGTTAATCATCCTTAATTAAACCTTGCTTGTTTGATATTTAAGTGACCAGATACTATTTTTTCTATCCTACTTTTGCACGTCTCTCTTTGATGATACAACATTTACAATTATTTGTATTTGTGCCTCTCTTAGGTCAATTGAAAATTAAGCTTTTGCAAGATTATATCCCAAAATTATTGATTTTGATTTTGAAGTTATAGATCTACGTATATATTTTGTTACTACATCTATTACTACATTACTACAACACACTTTTCACCTTTTGGTCAAATCCATTTCATTTCAATTGTCGACGTTTGCACTTATCTGCATATGTTACAGCTGTTAACTGCAACAATTGAGATTGGCAGCAGTAAGAGCATTTAAATGCTACAACTGGCAGCAGTTAGAGCTGTCAAAGGCTGCAACTTGCACAGCAGTAAGAACTGTTAAAGGCTACAACTTGCAGCAGTAAGATCCATTTAAAGAAAAAAATCATACAGCACCTGCCACAGCAGTAAAAGCAGTTAAAGGCTTCATTTGGTAGCATTAAGAGCAGTTAAAGGCTACATCTGGTAGCAGTAAGACCACTTGGATGCTACAATTTGCACAGTAGCAAGCAAGAGCAGTCAAGGGTCACAACTTCCAGCAGTAAAGATCCGTTAAAGGCTACACCTGCCGCTGCAGTAAGAGCAGCTAAATGCTACAGTTGGTAGCATTAAGAGTAGTTAAAGGCTACAATTGGTAGCAGTAAAAGCAAAAGGCTACAGCTGGCACAGTTGTAGCAAGAGCAGTCAAATGCTACAACTGGCACAGAAGTAAGAGCGTTTAAAGGCTAGGACTGCCACAGAAGTGGGAGCAGTTAAAGGCTTCGATTGGTAGCAGTAAGGGCAATTAAAGGCTACAACTGTCCAGCAGTAAGAACAGTTAAAGGCTACAGCTGCGTCAGCAGTAAGAGCTCTTAAAGGCTACAAATACCAGCACGACAGTTAGAGCAATTTAAGGCTACAACTGGCAGCAGTTAGAATAGTCAAAGGGTAAAAAAGATTTATCCCCAAAGAAAAACATACTGCGGTAGATCTAATAATTATAAAATTTTGCATGACATAACATTGTTTGTTTGTTGTTGTTGTTTTTTTTTTTGTTTTTTGTTTTTGTTTTTTGTTTTTTTTTTTAAGAAAAATCTTAAGCCGACATGTAATTAAACAAAAAACAGATATCTGAAATACTTGTATCATTTGAGAATTTAAACGACCTGATTGTATAAATCCATTTTATAATGTTCGAATAAAACACGAAATATAAAAAAAAACACATCATTTCAAGACTGGTGTGTCAAAATGTCCGCCAGGAAGTAAATCAAATCGTGCGAATTCTACGAAGATAAAACGAAACTCCAGGTAAAAGTAAACATTCTGTAATAAATTGCCAAATCATGTCAAATAGATTAATTAAGAAAAACATATCTTTCACTAATATGACTAACAGGATAGGGGTTTATGTGTGTTTATTCAAACTTGAACATGTTCATAAACCCGAGTTTATCATCTTGGAGGGCAATAATATATAATACTTTGGATTTAAGATTTAGCCTTACGTACATTTTGAGAAAAAAAAAAAAACCAAATCATAGAAAGAAAAGTTTGTTTCACATGCAAATTGAACATGTATATTGATATACACAATAACTGTCAAATATGTATTGAATTCCGGAAAAGGGTTGCATAAAGGGCACTTTCGGACAGTTTAGCACCTTTAAAAACACACCATTTTCAAAGAACTGTTACAGTCAACTCGCCAATAGAGAATCACTGCCAACAGAGGGTCACTTGAAAATAAAATGTGAATCTCTCTTATACATATTAGAGTATACAATGTTTAAGTACTCAGTAATATAAACTTATCACTTAGCAATTATTACACAAAAGAAGATGGATCTAATCTAATGAGTTTGAGTTCCATGAATAGATAACTCTTGCAACCATGTTTCCTGACTTGGATTTTAGCACTCTTGAATTCTTCGAAGTAGAATAATTTTGAACATACCTCACAGTTTCTTAGATAAAACCACACAACTTTGGTACCATTTCGAAGAGTGAAACACACACTTTCATAGGAATAATATGATTATGAATTTTAGATTGACTTTGACGAAAAAAAGTGCCATCAAGCAGAGGCGGCCATTTAGCTAATAAAGGATCACCCATATCAGGGATAATCAATAGATTGTTAATTCTGCTTAAAAATACAAATCAATGGTTGATTTGATTTTATAATGGTTTGAACTGACAAATTTAGATTAATGAATAAGGTTCTGTGCATCAGTATTTTAATTTTAGTTTTAGATATAGTTGGTGCTAATTATGATTAGAAATACAACTGTGAAAACTAGCGCTATATTCCTTTTACCTGGTATCTCCCGTTTGAAATGTAAGTATACTGATTCTTATTATATTCTGCCTTGAAATGTTTATTTCCAATACCACAGTCATGTTTTGTCAGAAAAAAGACTTTTTAAATGGATAGAAACTATGATAAACTAACTATGTGACCCCCTATTGGTGAATCGGACAGGTTTAAATATTTCATCATAACTTCATACACAAAAGATAGATTCAAATAAATCAAACATTTAAATCAATGTGAGCAATAGTTTTAAGTGTTAGTAAGTTTAAATATCATGAAAGTCTAAACAGTATTCACCATGTGCTAAAAGTGACGATAGTGACCCGCTATTGGCGAGTTAGCTATCTGTATGTCAGAATGTCTGTTTGCAAAAAAATGATATGAAAATTTATACAATAATTCAAGTCTAAATATAAAATTTATCAATCTACCCTCTACTGTATACCCTAAAATCCGCTATACCCTAAAGCACTGTATATTTTGATCTACATAATGTTTGTAAATAAAATGAAATCCCAAAACTGTTTATACACTGGTATGCAGACTGACAAGACCTTCTGACATCATCTAAATTTCTATTTCAGTAAATATATGATGGGAATTTAAAAAGCTGGATGTTTTTGAAAATATAAGGTATATGTACGACAATGCTCCAGGGACATGTACAGTATTATTACAACTGTATTATTATTTACAGGCTATATAACACTTTTATCTATTCCAATTTTTTAAGTTTCATTTAGTACATGTGGATGGATTTTACACTCGAACTTGGAAAAAATTACCAAAGCTATCTCAGCGCACACTGCGGTACAGTAAATCTACTGTAACGGAATCGAGAGAAAAAAAAAACAAACAATATTTATTTCAATTAAAAGTTGAATGCCGTTTTTTTTTAAAGCTACTCAAATTATTGATCGATAAACTTTTTTTCTAATTAAGGCTGCAATTTAAACTACATTTGCAAAAATAAGAGTAAAAATCACTAAATAAATAAAAAAAATATCACTTACCGCTTACACGCGTTACCTCTCCTCAGGTCCGCAATGTGACTGGCGCTGAAAAAGATTGTCACGAGGTTATGTCTCTAGACAAAAATGTGTGACGCAGGAGGCTTATTACGGGTTTTCTTAAGAATTGAGATCATTTCTTTCCTTAAAATTTGAGCTATTTCCAAGCAAAAGTACTCATTACCTGTAAACTGTAGATATAAACTTTTATGCCAGATTAAATAACCAGAAATAACGGGGAATGAGGAGATGGGGAAATAGGTCATCATAATACATACCCTTTAAGGAACCTCAACTTGTTTACCTGTGAATTGCCAAATGAATTCCCCGAAAAAGGAATGCACCAAGTGACACTGACCTAAAACAGTGCAGTTTGCAAAATCGCAGAATTCAAATCCTTTTGCAACGATAAATCTAGATTTCATTTATGCGTCGACAATAAAATATTCAAAATAAAATTTCCAAGTACATATTCAATGAAGGCAGCAATCAGTAAAAAAAACCCCGGATTTTGCAATAAATTACAATCAATAGATCTAGATTTACAACAGATCTTGAAAGGAAATGAAATTTCCAAGAAACAATAAGGAGCTTTTATTTAAATCATTCCAATTTAATTACTAAAACTGGATTGACCTGGCATGAAATAAAATGAACAAACCTGAATAAAATATCATTTCCATTCTATTGCACAAAAATAACAAGAAAACATTTCAGTAGCTATTCCAGAACGCCGAATCTGTTTCAGACGACGAGCCATGTCCGTTCCAGAACAGCTAACTTACTCATTCCGGAACGTTTAACTTGATCATTCCGGAACGCCTAACTTACTTACTCCCGAACATGTACATTAGTCCTTCCAGAATGTATAACTCGTATGAGCGGGTTAGACGTTCAGGAACGTCTATTATATTTGCTAAGTTATGAATGACCAATGCAGGCCAATTACTGCCGGAAGGTCTAAGTTAGCCTTACTCGTAAATACAGGTAAGTGTTCTAGGAATATCAAATGTAGCCGTTCCAGTACGTCTAACAACATGCAATGGTGGATGTCCCATTACTTATACACTCTTTGCAGATCAAGACCAAAGGAGTTATCTACCGTATAAGAGAGCTCGGGAAAGATGGGTAAATGACGACTCGATGTCCTTATAACAATGCGTATAAACGGGAAAGAACGGCGGACAATAAGCAGTTGCTTTGTGTTTTGAATTAATCTAAACGCTATAGACTATAGGAAAGCTTATAAATCCCAGCATTATTGTCAGCTAGTAAGTATTAATAGAGGGACTCCTCTTTCAAAATAACCACTATAATTATATAAGAAATACCAGTTATAGTCTGTTGAAAAAGTCAAACATCTGAAGTCTATATTTAATAATAAGTCTAGAATTAAATAATACCCTGTTTTAATAGAAAATCTACAAAGAGAACTCCCTCAGAAAGACGCTATAAGCATAGACTCATCTTGTTCTTCAAAATGAAATCGAATTTGACCCCAACATATCTGTCTTCTCACGTTCCTGACTCAAGTGACACACGTTATAATTTAAGAAACGCAGACAACATCCACGGTATACTCGCAAGAACGACACTTTATTTTAATTGAGCAGGTTCCAATCACGTGTAGTTGAAGGCAAAAATGAATTTAATTCATTTTTGCCTTCAACTACATGTGATTGGAACCTGCTTAACTGTGATATTCGTTACTCTCAAACACTGTCTTGATTCAAACGAAACTTAAACAAGTGACGTACACCAATGTACTATTACGCTGGGGACAGGAAGTCTCAGGTTCTCCATACACGTCTCCGTACTAAATACAGTTCACTGAATTATCACTTGTTCTTTAGAAATATTTCTCCTACACCATTATGCCAATGTGGCAAAATTGAAACTAATTATCATTTTTTTCTTTGAATGCACACTTTACAATGATTGCCGAAACGGTTTTCTAAATAATCTAGCGAATTTTGATATTGACTTGGATACTGTTCTTTTTACCTTTCTGATCAGGATAACATGACTATATTCTTCTACGTGCATTCCTTCATATCGGACAGCAAGAGATTCTTATAAGTCAAATGACCCTATTCTTTAAGACAAACTTCAACACTTCTATCTTTATAGTAAAGACTATCACGCAGTAGATATCATTTCATTATTATTACTTCACCCTTCAACACCTCTATTTTCTTGTATTAAACCTTTTTACGTCTTTGTTTTTCTTTACAATAAATACTGAATTGATAATCTATGTGCATTTGTTTTCAGATAACATTATGACAACAATTTTTTTCCTAGTCCCATTTTAGATATAAACTTATGTCTACAAGTTAATTGTCCGCGCAGGAGAAGAATTCTATAAGACTTGCCTTCCATTCTTATCCTTTCTTAAGTTATAATATTCACTGTACATACGACTATGTATCAATATATATGTTTACTATTTGGGAATAAATATGTTTAAAAAAACTAAAGGTTATATTGTGCTACATTTCTCTTTGGGCTATTTTAGATTAGCATCCGCGCGGCGGATCATGGTATTGATAAGATACAGAAATTTGTTAGACTGTGTTACTTTCATTGTCTTACAGACTTTAGGAGTGTAAGAAATCTGTACGCTTGTAATTGGTTTGTTAATTGACAAGGGACAGTTTTGCATTTGGCCCTGGTAGGTTTTTTTTTTAATGAAAAAGGTAGATGTCCTGTAAAGGCCTTTATATTCAACATGGTTATTTATGGTGTTTATAGAACTAAGAATTCCTGCGTACGTGTAATTATTGTGTAAAATAAATAAACAAAATGCTTCAGTCGAAGCTCCTAGTTCCGTGTAGGCGGCCGGGTCTAAAATCTTACCTGAGGTAACGGAAGTCACAAAAAAAAATAGAAACGGTCATCCATCCATACAGTTTCCGCTCAAATCTGCGGAAAAAGTAAACAGTTATGAGACAATTTTCTTCCCACTATGATTATTTTCGTCTTTTCAAATTCTTTAAAAATATACAATGATTGATATGCGGTACAGGTTGTTTGCGCAAGGTGTGCATTCTGGGTCATTTTGCTTCAAAATTTAGTGTCCTGAAACCGGAATTTTACTCGTTTTTATCATACAAACAATGGAATCGGCAGGCTGAAAATGTCACCTGATGAATATATATATGCAATACGTCCGCTCAAAACTTTCCACAAATTTCTCAAATTTGGAGTTTTAATGATTTTTTTCGCACTGGTATTAACGCAGATTCTTGGAACTTTAAAATTTATTGTCCCTTGCCCCCATAACTGACGCTATATTGCTAAGACAGATCAGTGGAACAGACTACAAATGGAATCAGTTTCAATTCCGACTTAAAAAGTATTTTTAATCTTTCCCCTACCGATAGATAAATACCCAAAAAGAGCTGTTGTTTTGGAATCATTATACAATTAGCTAATATTGATACAACAAATATTTGTTATAACAAATACGCCAATATTGGCCATTTGCTTTCCGGTGTAAATTTCAGATTTGCAAAAAATCCTTTCGAAAACAATACTCCGGGATTCTTCTTCAGAAGTGTCTCCTTGATCTTGACAAAACAAAGCACTGGAAGCTAGTTTCCGAGATTTTAATTACTGAGTAGTCATCTCCTTGTTGTTATTACTGTACAGTTAGTATGATGGTTGATAGCTTTTACGGTAATCTGATTTTTTTTGTAAGTTTGTAGTTACGAGTGATCTTGTCTTAGTCATGGTCTTGCGCATCAGCGGTAATAATTGTCAACATTCCACAGTTATAGACATCAAGGACTAAAGTGAGTGAGATATTGATAACTTGTTCATCTGCGTTCAGCTCTGCGGAACCCATCTCTGTTACTCACTCCAATGACGTATACTTGACCTTTGACCTTTTTATGCGAGAAAGTTGTCACGAGCCTTGATTCACACTCTAATGGCTTTTACTGAAAGTCTGTTAAAAGCTGGCATGAAACCACAACCAAACAAAGAGGGTTTTTGAATTATCTGACTTTAATGGTGGTATTTAATAGGCTGGTATTACTGAGTGTATACATTTGTCCAACTGACAAACATGATCTGCAATGAGCCCCTCGCTGTCAGCACTTTCAGTGCTTTCATTACTTGACAATCGTACCGTACTTTCAAAATTAATGCTGGCAGTAGATAACCAGTTCGTTCATTTAAGAGGATTTTGGACTGTGCGACCATTAAGCCCTCCCTCATCAAGGAATCTAGACACCTTTGACACGTGGCTAAATACAGTATAGTCTCTCAAATCGCATCAAATCTTAAATCATTGGTCTTTTAAAAACTGTGTTGATATAGAAACAGATCAAATTCTTTCACAATTCTTAAAACTGGAATATAAGGGAGATTGTATTGATAGGGTATGCACAAAATTGTGTTTTGACATTGATTATCTTTTGATTTTCAGTATTGTGTTTTAATATTTGGCTACGGTAATGCATTTTCCGTGTGGAATCTAATTTTTGATATTATGGACTACACGACTAAAATGTATGTGTATATTAATCGTTTTCTTATACACGTATGTTTCCTCGTGCAGTGTAATCCAAATTCTAACACTTTTAAGATTTTCTTTATATAAACAAAGAAGGATTTTACCGTGTGTTGTCTTGTCGACGATTAAAACACATTTCGCAAAATGAGCTACATTTGGCTATTTCGCCTAAAAAGGATTCCAGATTAGAATTCCTTTCTGTTGTAATTCGAACATGTTAGAATGGAAATAGAGTTTGGCTTTCGTGATTAGATTACTACGCATCTGAACTCAAAACCGTGTATTATTTGCCAACAGAACACGCAAAAGTAAAATCTATTTCCCAAATTTAAAAATAGTCCAATATTAAAAAAAAATGTCGCTCGGGACATTGAATTATTCACGTTATCGGTCTACCAGAGGTCTCATTATTTAGACTAGTTAAACCCACAAAACGCTCTTGCGCTTTGTCAATCAATATAACACTCGATATCTGTTTTTGTAGGATAACAAAAGGTTATGCATACAAATAGTACTTTGCAAATCTTTCGTTTAAAAATAACTTGCCCTATAGCAAGTTTTCAGAAAATATACCGATATGTTTTGCTGAAAATGATAATCACGTGCCTCTGATTATTAGCTCGACTATTCGAAGAATAGTCTAGCTATTCTACTCACCCTAGCGTCGGCGTCATACCTTGGTTAAAGTTTTGCATGCAAGTACATACAGCTATCATTTAAAGGCATACAGCTTTGAAACTTTTTTTTCTTTTTTTTTTAAGGTCAATTACCAGCCTCACTGGGTCAAGTTCCTTAACTCTGACATGTATTTTGAGCAAATTATGCCCCCTTTTGGACTTAGAAAATCCTAGTTAAAGTTTTACATGCAAGTACATACAACTATTACTAAAAGGCGTATAGATTTGAAACTTTTTGTTTCTAGATCAATTATCAACCTAACTGGATCAAGTCCCATAACTCTGACATGAATTTTGAGCAAATTATGCCCCCTTTTTGACTTAGAAAATCCTGGTTAAAGTTTTACATACAAATTACTATCTCAAAAACTAATACAGATATTGAATTTAAATTGTTTTCGGGGTTATAAAACTAGCTGATAGCATCAAGTCCCATAACTCTGAACTGCATTTTGGCCAAATTATGCCCCCTGTTGGACTTAGAAAATCCTGGTTAAAGTTTTGCGTGCAAGTACGTACAGCTATTACATAAAGGCATATATCTATTTGAAACTTATTTTTTTATTTTTCTAGATCAATTACCAACCTCACTGGGTCAAGTCTCATAACTTTGACATGTATATTGGGCAAATTATGCCTCCTTTTAGACTTAGAAAATTCTGGTTAAAGTTTTACATGCAAGTTACTACCTGCAGAACAAAATTAATGCAGATATTAAATTGAAACTTCACATGTGCCTTCGGGGTTATTAAACCAGTTGATTGCATCAAGTCCCATAACTCTGACATGCATTTTTGGTCAAATTATGTCCCCTGTTGAACATAAAATTTCTGATTAAAGTTTTGCAAGCAACGGTTACTATCTCCAAAAAAATCTAATGCAGATACTGAATTGAAACTCTTTAGATATTTTAACATTTAGGGTAACATTTTCCTGCTTCTGGGACAATAATTCGAATAGTCGAGCATTGGCTGCCTTACGGACAGCTCTTGTTTGTAGTTTAAGTCATTCAATTGATAACGAACACCAACTCGTCCTATAACGAATTTTCAGAAAATATACTGATCTGCTTTTTGAAAATGATAATCACATGCCTCTGATTATTTGTAGTTTCAGTCATTACATTGGTAACGAATACTAAGTCCACTTTTTGCTTATTTGTGAGGAATAAAGCCACAGTAGCATGTAAGTATTGATAGTTTAATCCTGTTTGCTATATGAAATGACACGACATTACATAAATTTCGCAATTAATGGTTTGATTCTGAAAAATAATAAGAAGTATCAGTTATAGGAAATAACTTGATTGGTTTAAATATACTTAAAATATATCATTCTTTTTCTATTTTACCACCATGTCGTTCTTTGCTATTCCCCGATATTGGTATTGCGTTGCGCGTCAGTCTGTTCGTTCGTCTGTCCGTGTATGCGTTCACCCTTGCGAGTGTCCATCCGTCCGAAATTGAAAATATTTATAATTGAAAAATCATTTTAGTTAAAATTGTCAAACCTCACATAATTATTTAACATATGACCTTTGCTCACATATAGCATTTTCCCTTTTGATTTAGTAAAAGTAAATTTTCCACAAAATAATTGGTACTTTTTTATTGTATTTAAGAAACCTATTGATGGATCTTAATGAAACATTGGTGGCTCATGCGCAACTTTCGTCAGTATCACCTCAGTAACTTAAAGAGTGATTGCTTTTTAAATGTTTTGCAATCCATACTAATCCGTCGGTGGATCCTAAAGAAATGCACATCTTTCGTCACTGCAGATTGATTGTCTTACATTCCCATACAAAAATGGAACCCAAGGATGGCTATTAATGAAATTTAATACAAATATAAATCACTGTAGAGCTGTTAAGCACATGCATATTTTTGGCACTATATGTTTACTAACTTAAAAAAGTTATTTTCTTTTTTCTCTTTCGTTAAGTATGTTTATTTCACACTTTACACGCATCATCAGGCCAGGCACATCCTATTGTACATAAGTTGTGTATAATTTGAAAATAAGATATCTTTCAAAATGAAGTTACGCCATTCACAAAACAACCTATTCGGCTAGGGATACTTGAAATGAATTTGCTTGTTCATTATGATTCTTAAAATATAGCATCGTACTTAACTGTAAAATCAATTACTATCAAGATTTTTTACTACAGTGTTAGTCAACATTTCTTATACACTGAGTAACAGAAACTATGGAACTAAAATAGGCTACTTTCGGTTTGGAATCTTTATATGCCATAATGTCATTGAAGGACATGCAGCTTTTTTTGTTTGGTCTTATATCAGTAATTCATCTTTAGAAGTCTAAGTAATTACAATGAGTATCTTAATTATCATTTGAAATCTCCATCCGTTTATATATACTAGCATTAACTTTATTTCGTTGAACAATTGTTCTTTATGGGTACGCACGAGGAAAGAGATGGAATGTCAGATGTTGCTAAATCTAGTTTAGAGGAGACGGACAATATTTCCGGAAATTCCGATCATGATTTTACGACAAAAACATAGAGAGAAGATTTTTGTTTCATCGTGGAGGATAAGAGACTTTATGTAGCAAAACTCATTTTAGCTCTTGCATCGCCTGTATTCGAAAGAATGTCCTGTCAGAGTTCAAAGAAAAGGGAGAAGCCGAAATGACATTACCTGGAAAGAAATTCGAAGAAATTCAAGAGTTCCTGCGATGCATTTATCCGAGTGTAATGGAAGCTGTTACCATTAAGAACGCGTATCAAGTTGTTGCTTTGGCGGAAGAGTATCAAGTGGTCACTCTCAAATTAAAGTGTGAAGCATGTTTCCTGAGCAGTATCGATGAAAATTCCTCGGCAGAAACTCTGTGTAGATTAATTGACATAGCCTGTCTATATTCTTTGGATGATTTATTTCACAAGTGCACTACACTAGCAGCGAGCAAGTCTGTATCCGAGCTTAACGAAACAGAGGAAAAAGCTACAATTTCTCAGAAAGGAAAAAATGTTATTCATCGAGAAATAATCAATAAGATGGAATCGACGCAAGTCGAAACGAATCAGATGGTTGACGACCTGAATAAAGAACTACAAAGAGTGCTGGTATTATACAGTAATCACCGCATGGGGATACCGAAAAACGAAAGGTTAAGTTTTGATGATTTTAAAGATTGGAACGGGTCAATTGTGTTCTTAAAGATTGATACGAGCAAATATAGACCGCTTTTTAATTTAGGTGAGCATAAGTGTGTAGTAGATATACGTGGAACACACATAAATTTAGAATTTAACTTTACAGATGGATATTTTCGGCTCTATATTAGTGTCCCTGAAACTGAAATACAACAATCCAAAGTCAAGCTCATTGGAAAAGTTGTAGTCCTTAATGGACTGAAAGGGAAGGAAGACTTTTGCAAAATAATAAAAATGGAGCTTAAAAGAAATATAAAATCATCGAATGTTGCAATTTTGAAAGAAGAGATTGCACTTGGCAATGAGGGATTAATTTTTCACGGCGAAATGGGTGTTGAAGTTCACTTGCTTGTATTGAATGAGAATGTGAAGTGAAGAGAAGTGAATGTCGTTAAGCTAAATATACAGCGACATGCAGTATGTTGGTATTATTGAAACTTTCTTAACAGATATTTACGTCTGAATCTACCGCGTCAAGCGGTCATACTTTTTAACTCGACTATTCAAAGAATAGTAGAGCTAGTGGACTCGCCCGTGCGTCGGCGTCCGCGTCCCGATTTGGTTAAGTTTTTTATGTAAGCTGGTATCTCAGTAACCACTTGTTGGAATGGTTTGAAATTTCACACACTTATTCACTGTGATAAACTGACTTATATTGCACAAGTTTGATAACTCTATTTTGCTTTTTTAAAAAAATATGCCCCTTTTTCGACTTAGAAATGTTTGGTTAAGGTTTTGTATGTAAGCTGGTATCTCAGTACCCACTGATGGGAATGGATCGAAACTTCACATACTTGTTCACAGTCATCATTTGACATGCACTAAGTAAGTCTCATAACTCTACTTTGCATTTTTCAAAATTATACCCCTTTTTTCACTTAGCAGTTTTGGGTTAAGTTTTTGTATGTGAGCTTGTATCTCAGTATCCACGAATGGGAATGGATTAAAATTTCACACACTTGTTCACTGTCATGATCTGACATGCACTATGCAGGTCCCATAACTCTATTTTGCATTTTTTCAAAAGTATGCCCTTTTTTCGACTTAGAAAATTTTGGTTAAGGTTTTGTATGTAAGCTGGTATCTCAGTACCCACTGATGGGAATTGATTGAAACTTCACACACTTGTTCACAGTCATCATCTGACATGTACTGTGCATGTCTTATAATTCTATTTTGCATTTTTCAAAATTATGCCCCTTTTTCGACTTAAGAGTTTTTGGTTAAGTTTGTGTATGTAAGCTGGTATCTCAGTACCCACTAATGGGAATGGATCGAAATTTCACACACTTGTCCACTGTATTGAGCTGATAAATAATAGATTCAGTACGAGTTTTTCTTCAAAGATGTCCTCTTACAGACGTAAGAAGGCGTTTCGCTAGGACGAACACCAATATTGTCCGAGGCGAAGCCGAGGATAAAACTGGTGTTCGTCCGAGCGAAACGGCTTCTTACGTCTGTAAAAGGACACTTCTAAAGGAAAACGAGTAACTGTATCTGACTTATACGACGATAATTGTACAGAATATATTAATGAATGAATAAATAAATAAATAAATAAATAGAAATATTTTTTTTCGAAAGATAAACATTAAATTATTATCGTGTGTCTTTCTAAATATACTGTATCAGCTAGTGGTATAACCCGAAATATTCGAGTATTCAAATTTCAAACGGGTGGCTGTACATGTGTTTGTACATTGGTATACATCACTACATGATATACAAGTTCTTAAAAATGACAGACGCTTTTTTGACGAGGAAACGAACGAACAGGACGAAATCCTAGACCTCTTAGTACCATCCCTGACTGTGTACATTGAGGCATCGGAGCTCCGTTGCTGGATGTGTCATTTTGTAATGTAGGTACGATATATTTTATCTGCTCGTAAATATTACGTTTTAACAGTTTAAGGTTCATGTAAAGTGTTTGAGACCCCCCCCCCCCCCCTCTACCCCTTGGGTAAATTTTCATTTTGGAAATTATACCCGACAGACCCATAATATTCATAACATAAACATGTTTATATGGAGTTGTTCAGAAGAAGTAGAAAATACTTTATATAGAGGTCACCTTGTTTGGTAATATTGATATGATCATCAATAAGAGTCTTATTAAGACATCGTGTAATTATCAATTTAACATATACTCACAGTACAGACTGTAATCTTGTTTTTTGAAACCATCATCTGTTTATGTTTCAGTCTATCGTTGATTATCACCAGCCATAAAATGCACAATGAACTGTATTTTGACAAAATAACAAAACACTAAAGCTCATTGATACAGGTTATATACTGGTTGTTTGCAGAGACTCTAGAAACCAATGTTTATACTTTTATCTACAGTCATCTGTTTTCACGACATCAGTTTTGTGTTGAATTTTCACTATTTCTTCTTATTCCTGGACTTGATCTTTTTTCATGCATGTAGACTTATTAATTCTGCATCATTTTGCTGAGTAATTTAGCAAGAATCCTTCGTTTTATGATGTTATAGCCTTCAAACTTTCTAAGCATTAATTTCACATGTATTAAATGTCAACAGGAAGCTGAGCTGTACTGATGCATTTTGGGTTTGTTTACTTGTTGACAAGACAATCAAAGTACTTGTAACATTATGTATCATCTGCAAAAAGCCTCTGTAAACCATTCTAAGGTACTGGAATTTCATAATTTAAGTTGTTTTTGTTGAGAAAATCACATTTTCTCAGTTCTTCTTCTAGTTAAATATTTTTAAGTAAGTTCTAAGTAATTTTACCATTTATGGTTGATGGCTATGGTTGGCACCAACCATTTTTGTCTGCAACCACCAACCAAAGCGGTGGATTTAACTGTTTTTAACCATTTCAACCACTTTCTGGGTTGTGGTTGAGCCTTTAGTATAAAAGGGTCCAAATTTCGACCATCGGGGTCACTTCAGTTCAGAATAATAAGCAGATAGGCCACATTTTGCTTATAGTGTCTTAAGAGATTTTCTCTGATCTATAACAGTATATAAAAATTCAGACGTTTCAGTGGAGTAATATCACTGTAAGCAACTTTTATTGGATATTTGGAGTAATTTTACATACCAACAAATTTGAATCATTTATGGGAACATTATACATATTTTTTAGCATAAGTTTTTGGCTATTTTAGTACAATTCTGAATGCCATGTTGTTAAGTGCACATGTACTCATCTTTGAAGAAGTATGGAAAGCCTGAACTGCCTTAATTATAATGCATAAATACATTGTTACTTTATAAGTTTTAACTGTTGAATTAAATACACCTTATGGTCGTTCGAGTCTTATATGTATGTGAACAGTGTAACATTTTCTGATGTCATTTTGAAGAATATTACAAGTACATACACGAATAAACTCAATTAACTGTTTATGCGGTGTTATTAGTTATTCGCCTGATATGTTAGAACTTTAATTAGTTGACTGACCAAACCCTTCACACGCAAATTTATTAACAGCTCAAGGCCACATCTAGCTACAAACTACTACGCTACCAAAGGAACCATCAAGTAATAGCAAACACCCCCAGCTAGCTCGTAACATTTTTATGGTGGCAGCGGTGGGATCTGATAATCTAACTCTGTCAGATCCATGATCGAACCAACGTCTAGAGAAGCTTTTTATACGCCAAACAACATGAATGATATAAATTCAGTTGATAGCGAGGGCATCATTAGTTTTCACAGTCATGAACCGGACGCCGAGTTAGACAGACACGGTGCATCAGTTAAGTTTGAGACAGCTGATGAGCTTTCAGATGCAGGTTCTGTATTAAGCGATAGGTCACAAAGAGGTCTAAATGAGGAGAATGAAAATGTCATATGTCAGGTGTCAGATATGATGAGCGGTGTAACGAGTGTTCTGAAGGATGTAGTTAAACAGCTTCAAGAGTTGAAACAACCTTTGACAAAGCAAGCCTCAAGTTTAAACACTGCTGATCATGATAGTGGAAATTCAAGTAGTTTCCCAAGAAATCCATACAGAGAGTCGACTACCGAAAGGGTACCATCAGGTACTCAGATACATCAAGTTATCCGGCCAGCTAATGGGGTGTATAGGTATGACACCAGGCAATTGTACAGCAATGTTGATTGTGCACAGCCTACACCACATTCTCAACCGTACCCAGTTCATAGGTCAGAGATCACTAATTTACCAGCACCACATCATAACTTGGCTCATGTCCCTTATGGTCCCCACGATAACAGTCAGGCACAAAATTCCCTTTTCTCTAGGTATGAACCATATTATTTCTCTAGATCCTTCCCTACACAATATAAACCAGAATAGTAGAGGTGATTTCCAAAACGTCTCGTACGAAAACAGCAAAAGGTCACGTGATATGAATCACGTAAAAATACCGTCCTTCACCGGGAAAGAGGAGTGGTTAGTATGGGTAACTCGGTTTGAAGCGATAGCATGTAGGATGAGATGGGGAGACGATGAAATGCTGGACCAGCTCTTGCCACGAATTTAAGGACAGGCCGCACAGTTTGTCTTCTCGCAGCTCCACCCCTCAGTACTGCATAGCTACAAGAACCTTAAGAGTGGACTTGATAATCGCTACCGTGTCATTGAGACTCCAAGGTTTTTCGCTTCACGTTTTAGCAAAAGATCGCAGAAAGTGGGAGAAACAGCAGAAGAGTTTGCTGCAGAGCTGAAAGTTCTCTATGATAAAGCGCATGGGTATCGCGACAGGAAAACTAGGGATGAGGACTTGGTACGAAGATTTCTTGACGGCCTCAGAGATGACGACATCCGATTTGATGTTGAGTATAACAAAGAGCCAGTGACAGTTGACGAAGCGGTGTTTCACGTTGTCAATTTCATTCAGACAAGAAACATCAGAGCTCACAGAACCAAGGAAAATCTTAGGCGAGCAAGTGAATTTAACGAACATGACGAAACAGCCAGTCCAGAAGAACACACCAACTCACATTCCAATAAAATCCAAAGTGTCGCGCATTACCAAAAGAGAACCGAAAAGGGAAAAAGCTCCTACAGAGAGAAACCAAATGAAACAAAGGAGGACACAAGTAACACAGATAAGCAGCAGAAGATTCTGGAAGCGATGCTGGACAGAGTTGAAAAACTAGAGAACAGATATAAAGGCAAGCAAGAAAGAAATAGCCAAAAAGGTGGGCGTAAATGTTTTGATTGCCATAAACTTGGTCACTTTGCACGAAACTGCCCAGATCGAACCGAAAACCAGAATAACAAGACAGAGTCGCAAGACAGTTACCAGCAGGCCAAACGTCAGAATCCTTTAAACTTCAGGGGACCGACTCTTGCGGCCAAAGGGAGGTCCAATTAGAAGCTGAGTGTTCCGGCCAGTTTAATGTAACAGACAAGGTTGAACAGGGGCAAGAAGATGTGACTGTCAGAGAGAAGGCCAGGGTAAAGAAGTGCAGGGGAATGAGTGATGGGGTGTACGTCAAAGGTTTTGTAGAAGACGTGCCTATAGTATTCACTGCTGATACCGGTGCTTCAAAGACAGTTATATCTTCAAAGGTTTTCAAAAGTATAAACCAAGGGAGACAACCAGCCCTAGAAAAATCATCCTGTTTGATTGGAGCAGGAGGCACACCGATTCAAGAGTGTGGCAAGGCAAAATTCACTTTGAAGCTTTGGACCTTTAGAGATAACTAATGAGGCGATCATTGCTGATATAGAAGATGAGGCGCTTCTGGGGTATGATGTTTTAAAGGGTCGCGAGCATGGAGCTGCTGATATTTTGCTAAGCAAAAACAAAATAGTGCTTGACGGTGTGGAAATCCCATGTTTCCAGGTGGGCAAGAATGATAAAACTAGGAGGGTAGTTGTTGCTGATGATGTGAACATACCAGGGCAATCAGAGATGATCATTGATGTGTATGTCAGTAGAAAGGAAGAAGATGATTTTGACCATGAAGCTGAATACCTGGTAGAACCTTCAGAACATCTGGCAGAGCGATACAAGTCGGCGATGGCCTCTACACTCGTCAACATAAATCAAGCGCCCACGTGCAAGGTGAGGGTGTTAAATCCGTTCCGTGGAGAAGTCTCCCTGAAACGAGATGCTGAAATAGGAAAAGCTGAGAAGATAGAAAGGATAGTAAATGTCATAGCAGAGCAAGAGAATACCAGCGAGACTGAAAACCAAGCACAGGTGAGAAGGGTCGAAACAAGGTCAAATAAAGATGATGGAGATATGCAGTTGCCTTTTGAGCCATCAACTGAGGAAAAGGTCCCAAGACATCTTCATGATCTTTTCTCCAAGACCGTTCAAGGTAGATCTGTGAAGGAAAAGCAGGCCATAGCAGGACTTTTTGTAAAGTACAGCAGCACCTTCTCAACTGACGAATGGGACATTGGGCTGACGAACCTGATAGAGCATTCTATAGATACAGGTGACGCAAAGCCCATAAAACAAAGGCCAAGAAGAGTGCCTCTTGCTTTCGCTAACGAAGAGAAACAGGCTATAGAAGATCTACTTAAAAAGGGGGTTATCCAAAAAAGCATGTCACCTTGGGCAAGTCCCATAGTACTAGTCCGCAAGAAGTCAGGGGCAGTCAGGCCATGTGTGGACTACCGCAAGGTCAATGGTCTAATAAAACAAGATGGTTTTCCTTTACCGAGAATACAGGACCGCTTGGATGCTGTATCCGGGTCTAGCCTTTTCAGTAGTTTCGATCTAACCAGCGTGTATTTTCAGATACCGCTGAAGAAAGAAGATGTTCCAAAAAGTGCCTTTGTATGCAAGTATGGATTATTCGAAATGACGAGGATGCCATTTGGATTGTCAAATTCCGCAAGCACCTTTCAACGTACAATGGAGTTGTCACTTCAAGGATTGAAGTGGGTGACATGCCTGGTCTACATCGACGATATCATTGTATATGGGGCTAGCTTCGATGAACACTTGCGTAATGTCGATGAGGTGCTTGGGCGGATTAAGGCAGCTGGAATGAAGCCCAAACCCGACAAGTGTCAGCTCTTGCAAACAGAGGTTGTATTCCTAGGTCTTGTGGTGTCAGGCAAAGGCGTAAGCCCAGATCCTACAAAAATATTGCCAAGATCGTGCAATGGCCAAGACCTAAAAATGCAAAACAAGTTAAGCAATTTTATGGAACCGGATCCTACTACCGGAGGTATGTGAAGGATTATGCCAAGATTGCCCGACCTCTACTTGCGCTAACCAAGAAAGACGCTTCATTTTATTGGGATGAAGCATGCGAATTGGCCTTCGTTCAGATAAAGCAAGCCCTTATTAGTCCAGAAGTAATGGGATACCCATTTAACGATGGAGGCGAGTTCTTCTTGGATGTTGACGCATCTGGATTTGGCCTGGGCGCCGTGCTCCATTAAATGCAAGAGGGTCGAGAACGAGTGAAAGCGTATGCCAGCAGAGCAATGAATAAGGCAGAATGCAATTACTGTGTCACAGAACAAAAGCTACTAGCAATTGTCTTCTTTGTGCAGTACTTTAGGCAGTACCTATTAGGTCGTAAATTCACTGACAGAAGCGATCATAAAGCGTTGACATGGTTATTCAGTTTGCAAGAACCTAATGGCAAAATCGCAAGGTGGATCGAAATACTAGCGCCTTTCAACTTTGCAATACAGTACAGGCCAGGGAAACAACAAGGCCACTGTGACGCGCTTTCACGTTGCGAAAACCCACGAGATTGCACATGCAGTAGCATAGTCATGACAGAGCCCCTTGTATGTGGTCCCTGCCGTAAATGTCGGAAAAGGGTAGAAGATATGCATGGTACGATACTTTGCGCCGCTCCACCTGCCAATGATACTGAAAACTCTAACACCCAGTCTGCTATACGTAGTACATGCCAAGTAGCAGGGAAGAGCACCGACAATAGTGCACAACCAAAGCGAGGCAATAACTGGTTAGCTCTTTGTCTACCCGGATCAATGGTCACAGCACAACAGAAGGATGCAGACATCAGGCTAATCGTCGATGCCTTAACTGAAAGCAAAAATCCAACAAGTAATGACATGTTGGGTAAGAGCCCTGCCGCACAAAATTATTGGGTAATATGGGAAACACTGTTGCTCACAGAAGGCGTCTTATATAAGGCTTTCAAAAAGGCAGATGGCACCGACGAGTACATGCAGCTGATCCTACCGCGAGAATATCAGAAGATGGCAATATCCTTGGCGCATGATTCATTAACCGGAGGGCATTTGGGTGTAAAAAAGACCAAGGCCAAGATCCAAACCCATTATTATTGGTTTGAAATGAAAGATGATATCAATCTGTTTATAAGGGGATGCGACATCTGTGCTTCAGACCGGAAACCACAAAAAGCTCCTAGGGCCCCCCGAGGACATCTTTCAGCTGGAGCCCCTTGGGACCTGCTAGCAGTTGACTATGTTGGCCCATTTCCTATGACGCCTAGGAATAACAAGTATATCTTAGTCTTGACTGATCATTTCTCGAGGTCGAGGTCCTTGCAGTTCCTAACCAGTCTGCGGAAGAATGTGCAGCCAGAATCCTTAATGATGTCATTGCCAGGAGGGGAACACCTCTAGCAATTCACAGCGATCAGGGAGCATCATTCGAAAGTTCCATTTTTAAAAACCTTTGCCAAATGCTGCAAATAAAGAAAACTAGATGCAGTGCACGTAATCCGCTTGCCAACGGTCAGGTAGAAAGGTTTAATAGGTCACTACTGAAGATGGTTAAAGCTTTCCTTGTGGGTGAGCAAGATCAATGGGATCTGCATCTTGGGTTTTTGGCTGGTGCCTACAGGGCAACCCCAAATGAAGCAACTAATCTTTCACCGAACATGCTTACATTAGGAAGAGAAATAAGACTGCCAGCAGACCTTATTTTCGCCCACTTGGCAAATGTGCCAAGATAGACAGGAAGGGTCGTGTGATAGGTCACGTCTTGAAACACCATGTGCCATTCGATAGGGTGCCTTTCTCCTTCTCACTCTGCCTCTTCCGCTGCCAAGAAAAACAATCTTTAGTTGACCACCTAAAGAAGTATTCAAGACATCGGGAGGAAGAAGCCAGATGCGGTGTTCCAGACTATGCAAAAATCTTGAAGAAATCGTCTAACCCATATAATGTCGAGGAAGACATGATACAGTTGACTAGGGAGGAGTCGCTCAGGTGGCTTGCACGGAACTCTCTACCGGAGAACCCAATGGACGATAGTGATGGCCTATTTGAAGAGGAGGATGAAGAAACCATAGTCTCAGATGGGCGTGCTCTGCCAAGATGGCTTGTTGATCTAGCCGCTCCTCTTATATCTAAGCCCCAGAGCATAGGCTACCAGCCGCATACCATACTGTCGACACAACCCAACTTCACTTCAGCCTTGGGGCAGTATCAAGTAGCACCTGCCCAGCAGTCGCATTTTGCCATAGCCCAAACGGAGTACCAGGCTCCACCCATTCAGCAGCCAACATTTGCGCCAGCCTTGGCACAGCATCAGATGACACCCATTCGGCAAACCGTTTCATCAGCGTCAGCACAGCACCAGATGGCACCTTTTCAGCAGCCAACATTCACATCCGCCTTGGCACAGCACCAGGACCAAGTAACACTCACTAAGCAGCCAACTTTAGCCTCATTGAAGCATCAGGGAACATCAACATCCACACAGCCCCTTGCTACTGGCATGACTCGTAGTCAGATTTCTTGCTCCTCAATCTATATTATACCTGCGTATGGTCTGGACCTACCACCAACAAATGCAAGTCCAAGTAACCAGCAAGTTACACAACTTGATACTATAAATTTCAGCGATCTTCTAAATTCTAGCAATCTGGATAAGCTAACAACAACAGCACAATCATCTCCTAGTCAAAAAACATCAATCAGCACACAATGTCTCGACGAAAATGTCACTAACATTCTCCCAAGACTGATGATTCCTGAAGCTGAGCAGAATGACCCATTACTACAGGATGTAGAAACCAATAATGACGATAACCAGCCACCCACAAAGAAACAAAAATCTCATAATTCTCCTTCAAATACACCGGAACCAGAAACTCAACCACAGCATGGAAACTGGGTGCATGATATTGTAAAGGCGATACAGGAGGGTACCACACTGATAGCCAATGCAGTCCAGGCTAACGCCCTTGCAGTAAGAAGCAACGCGAGGGCCATGGAGAAGGTTTCGGAGGAGCTGAGCAGAATGGA